>NW_021183316.1:0-943 GCF_002162155.2 Triticum dicoccoides
GATGATCGGACACGGCCTAGTTGACTCGGATCATGTGATCACTTAGATGACCAGAGGGATGTCTATCTAAGTGGGAGTTCATAAGATGAACTTAATTATCCTGAACATAGTCAAAAGACCTTTTGCAAATTATGTCGTAAGCTCGCGCTTTAGTTCCACTGTTTAGATATGTTCCTAGAGAAAATATAGTTGAAAGTTGATAGTAGCGATTATGCGATCAGTAGAAAGCTTATGTCCTTAATGCACCGCTCAGTGTGCTGAACCCCAACGTCGTTTGTCGATGTTGCGAACATCGGACATACACGTTTTGATAACTACGTGATAGTTCAATTAAATGGTTTAAGTAGAGGCACCAAAGATGTTTTCGAAACGTCGCGGAACATATGAGATGTTTCGAGGGCTGAAATTGGGATTTCAGGCTCGTGCCCACGTCAAGA
Organism: Triticum dicoccoides; assembly: GCF_002162155.2. Lineage (NCBI taxonomy): Eukaryota > Viridiplantae > Streptophyta > Magnoliopsida > Poales > Poaceae > Triticum > Triticum dicoccoides. The sequence goes on from NW_021183316.1 coordinate 438, forward strand.
GGTATAAGACCTCCGACAATTTTCTTAGCCTGCAAACTAAGGGAGAAAAGCTCAATCGTTGAGCTTGTGCTCAGATTTTCTGAGCACAACAATCACTTGAATCGAGTGGGAGTTGATCCTCCAGATGAGATAGTGATGTTTCCCCAAAGTCATTGCCACCAAGCTGCTAGAGCTTCGTGATTAACTATAACATATCAGGGATAGATATGATGATCCTTGAAATATTCATGATGTTTGACACCGCGAAAGTAGAAATCAAGAAGGAGCATCAATTGTTGATGGTTGGTGAAACCACTAGTTTCAAGAAGGGCAAGGGAACAAAGGGATACTTCATGAAACGGCAATTCAGCTGCTGCTCTAGTGAAGAAACCCAAGGTTGAACCCAAACCCGAGACTAAGTGCTTCTGTAATAAGGGGAACAACCACTGGAGCAGCATTACCCTAGATACTTGGTAGATGAGAAGGCTGGCAAGGTCGATAGAAGTATATTGGATATACATTATGTT
>NW_021183317.1:0-1225 GCF_002162155.2 Triticum dicoccoides
GGACTTTAGCTTCGCTACGGGAGAGAATGTCTCGTCGTAGTCAATCCCTTGAACCTGTCGATAACCCTTAGCGACAAGTCGAGCTTTATAGATGGTGACATTACCATCCGTGTCTGTCTTCTTCTTAAAGATCCATTTGTTTTCTATCGCTCGCCGATCATCGGGCAAGTCTGTCAAAGTCCATACTTTGTTTTCATACATGGATTCTATCTCGGATTTCATGGCTTCAAGCCATTTGTTGGAATCTGGGCCCGCCATCGCTTCTTCATAGTTCGAAGGTTCACCGTTGTCTAACAACATGATTTCCAGGACGGGGTTGCCGTACCACTCTGGTGCGGAACGTGTCCTTGTGGACCTACGAAGTTCAGTAGCAACTTGATCCGAAGTACCTTGATCATCATCATTGGTTTCCTCTTCAGTTGGTGTGGGCATCACAGGAACATTTTCCTGAGCTGCACCACTTTCCCGTTCGAGAGGTAGTACTTCATCGAGTTCTACTTTCCTCCCACTTACTTCTTTCGAGAGAAACTCTTTTTCCAGAAAGCATCCATTCTTGGAACAAAGATTTTTGCCCTCGGATCTTAAGTAGAAGGTATACCCGACAGTTTCCTTAGGGTATCCTATGAAGATGCATTTTTCCGACTTGGGTTCGAGCTTTTCAGGTTGAAGTTTCTTGACATAAGCATCGCATCCCCAAACTTTTAGAAACGACAGCTTAGGTTTCTTCCCAAACCATAATTCATACGGTGTCGTCTCAACGGATTTAGACGGTGCCCTATTTAAAGTGAACGTAGCTGTCTCTAGAGCGTATCCCCAAAATGATAGCGGTAAATCAGTAAGAGACATCATAGACCGCACCATATCCAATAGAGTGCGATTACGACGTTCGGACACACCGTTTCGCTGAGGTGTTCCAGGCGGCGTGAGTTGTGAAACGATTCCACATTTCCTTAAGTGTGTGCCAAATTCGTGACTTAAATATTCTCCTCCACGATCTGATCGTAGGCACTTTATCTTTCGGTCACGTTGATTCTCCACCTCATTCTGAAATTCCTTGAACTTTTCAAAGGTCTCAGACTTGTGTTTCATTAAGTAGACACACCCATATCTACTTAAGTCATCAGTGAGAGTGAGAACATAACGATATCCTCCGCGAGCCTCAACGCTCATTGGACCGCACACATCGGTATGTATGATTTCCAATAAGTTGGTTGCTCGCTCCATT
>NW_021183318.1:0-1978 GCF_002162155.2 Triticum dicoccoides
ATTCCTGGAAGACCGTTTTTACGCACTATTGGTGCGGTGATTGATATGAAAAAGGGAAATATAAAGTTTCAGTTTCCTTTAAAGGAAGGCATGGGACACTCTCCAAGGACCAAAATTAAATCGACCTATGAATCCATTATGAGGGCCACCTATAGAGTAAAATTCCACGAATGACAATACTTGATGTATTGCTTTATGCCTAGCTAGGGGCGTAAAACAATGGCGCTTGTTGGGAGGCAACCCAACGAATAAAATAAATTTTTATTTTTCACTTTTTGGTTCTGTTCTTTTGATTATCCCTTATCTACCTCTGTTTTGAGTTTGGTTTTATATTTTAATTAGTGTTTGTCCCAAATAAGACCTTTGGGATGATGTGGATGCTTGTGAACGCAACTCTGTGAAAAATAGAAACTTTGACGCCCAGTCCAGAATTTTTATAAATTCGTCATAGCTTCGAATGAGACTAAATTTTTTACACGTGACTGGTATAGAAATTGTCTATGTTGTCCTAATTGTTCAGAATTTTTGGAATTACAGAAGTATTGATTTTTGACAGATTGCTATAGGCTGTTCTATTTTTGATGAATTGTTTGCTTGTTTTGATAAAACTATTTATTGTATCGGGGGGTGCAAGGCATGGGAAAGTGAGAACACGGTACTTATCATGCAAAATAAATTTTAATGGGTTTTGAACAGTACTTATAGTGGTAAAAAATTTATACTAATGGATCTCATGAAGGTTTTGTTGAGTTTTGTGTGATTGAAGTTTTCATGTTTTGGGTGTGACGACGATGGATGAATGAATGAAGAGATGAAAACGCCTAAGCTCCGGATGCCCAAGGCACCCCAGGTAATACCCAAGGAGAATCAAGCGTCTAAGCTTGGGGATTCCCCGGAAGGCATCCCCTCTTTCTTCTAACGACTATCGGTAACACACTTGAAGCTATATTTTTATTCAATCACATGATATGTGTTTTGCTTGGAGCGTCTTGTATGATATGAGTTGTTGCTTTATTTTAGTTCTAGTTCATCGCAATCATCATCTCTGAACACATTTGCTTGAGATAGCTTCACATCATCATGATTTGTTAGAATTGCTCTTTGTGCTTCACTTGAACTTGTGGAGCTAGGTGGTTGCTCTAGTGCATCACTTATATCTTTTTGAGCATGGTGGTGATTTTATTTTGAAGAAACTTGTCCTCATGCTTCACTTATATCTTTTTGAGAATGCTAGATATTTTATAGGAATGTTGCTCTCATGCTTCACTTATATTATTTTGAGAGTTTAAAATAGTTATGGTACATTGTACAAGCTATGAGCTTGGTCCCCATGTGATGAATATTCAAGATAAATAATGAAAACTAGCATAAAAATTTTATGGGACATGATAAACTTGATTGTTTGCAATAGTTTTGAGATGTGTAGATGATGATATGTGAGTTATGTTCATGAGTAATTATGCTCTAGTATGAATAGTGATGTTAAGGTTTATATCCCTATGCAAGCACGTAAAGTCAATAGTTAAGCAATTAATTTACATCCTACTTATGGTGCATTATTCGGTGTTGGTTATGTTTTATGTATGCATGTGCATCATTACGGTTTCTTAGTTGGTCGCTTCTTAACCTTTTTGCTAGCCTCTGTTTGTACTAAGTGGGAATACTACTTGTACATCCATGTACCCAAAACCTTGTTTTTCCATTACTGTCCACCATACCTACCTATATGCGGCATTTCATTCCCGTCCTAAGTAAATTTGCATGTGCCATCTCCCAAAAATTTCAAAAATAATTTCTCTTTTGTGTGCCCGTATCGTTCATGAAACGGTGAGGGGTGACCAATGATTTTTATATTGGATATGTCATTCTCAATATGAGTGTTTATTCACTTGTCATTGCAAGAGAGTGTGGCGGTAAAAGGGATGTCTAGTCCCAAAATAAATTAAATTTCCTTGGAAGGTGTTGGTATGGAAGGCAC
>NW_021183319.1:0-1978 GCF_002162155.2 Triticum dicoccoides
ATTCCTGGAAGACCGTTTTTACGCACTATTGGTGCGGTGATTGATATGAAAAAGGGAAATATAAAGTTTCAGTTTCCTTTAAAGGAAGGCATGGGACACTCTCCAAGGACCAAAATTAAATCGACCTATGAATCCATTATGAGGGCCACCTATAGAGTAAAATTCCACGAATGACAATACTTGATGTATTGCTTTATGCCTAGCTAGGGGCGTAAAACAATGGCGCTTGTTGGGAGGCAACCCAACGAATAAAATAAATTTTTATTTTTCACTTTTTGGTTCTGTTCTTTTGATTATCCCTTATCTACCTCTGTTTTGAGTTTGGTTTTATATTTTAATTAGTGTTTGTCCCAAATAAGACCTTTGGGATGATGTGGATGCTTGTGAACGCAACTCTGTGAAAAATAGAAACTTTGACGCCCAGTCCAGAATTTTTATAAATTCGTCATAGCTTCGAATGAGACTAAATTTTTTACACGTGACTGGTATAGAAATTGTCTATGTTGTCCTAATTGTTCAGAATTTTTGGAATTACAGAAGTATTGATTTTTGACAGATTGCTATAGGCTGTTCTATTTTTGATGAATTGTTTGCTTGTTTTGATAAAACTATTTATTGTATCGGGGGGTGCAAGGCATGGGAAAGTGAGAACACGGTACTTATCATGCAAAATAAATTTTAATGGGTTTTGAACAGTACTTATAGTGGTAAAAAATTTATACTAATGGATCTCATGAAGGTTTTGTTGAGTTTTGTGTGATTGAAGTTTTCATGTTTTGGGTGTGACGACGATGGATGAATGAATGAAGAGATGAAAACGCCTAAGCTCCGGATGCCCAAGGCACCCCAAGGTAATACCCAAGGAGAATCAAGCGTCTAAGCTTGGGGATTCCCCGGAAGGCATCCCCTCTTTCTTCTAACGACTATCGGTAACACACTTGAAGCTATATTTTTATTCATCACATGATATGTGTTTTGCTTGGAGCGTCTTGTATGATATGAGTTGTTGCTTTATTTTAGTTCTAGTTCATCGCAATCATCATCTCTGAACACATTTGCTTGAGATAGCTTCACATCATCATGATTTGTTAGAATTGCTCTTTGTGCTTCACTTGAACTTGTGGAGCTAGGTGGTTGCTCTAGTGCATCACTTATATCTTTTTGAGCATGGTGGTGATTTTATTTTGAAGAAACTTGTCCTCATGCTTCACTTATATCTTTTTGAGAATGCTAGATATTTTATAGGAATGTTGCTCTCATGCTTCACTTATATTATTTTGAGAGTTTAAAATAGTTATGGTACATTGTACAAGCTATGAGCTTGGTCCCCATGTGATGAATATTCAAGATAAATAATGAAAACTAGCATAAAAATTTTATGGGACATGATAAACTTGATTGTTTGCAATAGTTTTGAGATGTGTAGATGATGATATGTGAGTTATGTTCATGAGTAATTATGCTCTAGTATGAATAGTGATGTTAAGGTTTATATCCCTATGCAAGCACGTAAAGTCAATAGTTAAGCAATTAATTTACATCCTACTTATGGTGCATTATTCGGTGTTGGTTATGTTTTATGTATGCATGTGCATCATTACGGTTTCTTAGTTGGTCGCTTCTTAACCTTTTTGCTAGCCTCTGTTTGTACTAAGTGGGAATACTACTTGTACATCCATGTACCCAAAACCTTGTTTTTCCATTACTGTCCACCATACCTACCTATATGCGGCATTTCATTCCCGTCCTAAGTAAATTTGCATGTGCCATCTCCCAAAAATTTCAAAAATAATTTCTCTTTTGTGTGCCCGTATCGTTCATGAAACGGTGAGGGGTGACCAATGATTTTTATATTGGATATGTCATTCTCAATATGAGTGTTTATTCACTTGTCATTGCAAGAGAGTGTGGCGGTAAAAGGGATGTCTAGTCCCAAAATAAATTAAATTTCCTTGGAAGGTGTTGGTATGGAAGGCAC
>NW_021183320.1:0-1195 GCF_002162155.2 Triticum dicoccoides
TGAGTCTTCATCAGTGTCAACGATCACATCATCGGTATCACGTCTATCAGAGGGGACAAATACCGGCAACACAGAAGGGAACACAATCAATGCAATGCACAATATGATGCATGATCATGACATGGCAAAATGAATGTGTTTTGAGCCAATGCAACTAGCAACAGATTAAATGAAGTTGGTTTGAATACAAGATTCAAATTCAAACTCCATATGTGATTATTTAAATGCCCTTTATTTGTTTTGTGCTAAACAGCATCTATAAGTTGTTCTAACATGCATGGAAATGGTACAGATGGATTCCTTGAATTTTTCTGATAATTTTTCATATATAAATTATTTAATTTGGAGTTACGGTTAATTTTCTATGATTTATTGAAGTTTTAGCTATTTTCTGAAATTTCCTGAATAATATTAAATCCAGAAAATACTTATTGCGTCAGCCCCACGTCACAGTGACATCAGCAGGGTCAACTGGGCTGGCTCGGTCAAACCTGACGTGTGGGGGCCACACGTCAGTGACACAGGAGCTAATCCCGGTCAAACCCAGCGCTGACTGGGGTTTGACCAGGGGTGGGACCCGCTGTCAGTGGCCTAGGGGGTTGGTTAGCGCGTCATTAGTGGCTAATGACAGCGCCACGTCACTGGCCACCGGAGTTCGGCCGGCGGCGACCCGAAACGCGGCGGAAGTTCACCGGGGTTGCGCTACGGGCGGCGGCTGGACGTGCGAAGGGCACCAGAAGGTAGCCCGTGCCCGTGCGCATCTAGGGGGGCCAACGGGAGGTGCGGTGGTGGCCGGGGTTCGCCGGAATGGAGCCCGAGGCGGCGGCCGGAGCTCGGGTGGGTGCGGGGTTAGCGCTGCAGCTTGCAAACAAGCTAGCTGCCACGCTAGCGTTGCTCCACGGGTCGTTGCGAGTGCAACGGACGCACGCGCGGGGCCATTTGGTCACCGGGGCTTCGCCGGCGACGAGTCCGTGCGGCGGAGCGTCTCGGCTCCGGTAGAGGGGGCGGCTAGAGCTCGTAATCGGGCTTGAGGTTAGGGGGAAACGAAGCAGGGACTCACGGGGATCGTGCAGGGAGGGTCAGCGAGCTCGGGGAAGCGACGATGGTGGCGAATTGACGGTGAAGATCCTCGGCGGCCGGCGATGGAAACGGCGATGCCGGCGGCGTTGTGGCGCGTCCGTAGGGCCGTGGGTCG
>NW_021183321.1:0-3031 GCF_002162155.2 Triticum dicoccoides
AAGGCTCATCTTGATTGTGCTGCCAGGCAGATTCAATTGACTCATTCGTCTGAGGATGTTATTGTCTTTGCCGCAAGGGCGAGTTGGATGCCATCTCTCAAATTCCAGTCGTTTGCGAATATCAAGACATCTTTCCAGAAGAGCTTCCAGGAATGCCTCCACACCGGCGAGTTGAATTCGTCATCGATCTTGAGCCTGGCACGGAACCTGTTTGCAAACGTCCTTACAAGCTTGGACCTGAATAGTTGAAGGAGCTGAAGAAGCAGCTCGATATTCAAGAGTGTATGGGTCTCATCCGACCAAGTTCTTCTCCATGGGGTTGTGGAGTTCTTTTTGTGAAGAAGAAGGATGGAACGGACCGACTCTGTGTCGACTACCGTCCATTGAACAAGAAGACCATAAAGAACAAGTACCCACTTCCCAACATCAACGAGCTGTTTGAACAACTCAAAGGTGCTCAAGTATTCTACAAGCTTGATCTTCATATGGGCTATCATCAGATTCGCATTCGTGAGCAAGATATCCCCAAGACATCTTTCATAACAAGCTATGGTTCATATGAATACACTTTCATATCTTTCGGCCTCGTCAACGCTCCTCCGACATTCTCTCGCATGATGAATTTCATCTTCAACGCCTACACAAATGACTTCGTCTTGGTCTACCTCGATGACATTTTGGTCTTTTCCAAGAACAAGGAGGATCATGCCAAGCACTTGCGTTTGGTGCTGGATAAGCTCAAAGAACATCAGTTCTATGCCAAGTTTTCAAAGTGCGAGTTTTGTCTCGATGAGGTTCTCTACCTTGGGCATATCATCTCCGCCAAGGGCATAGCGGTGAATCCTGAGAAGGTGTCTGCTATTGTGAATTGGGAACCACCTCAGAATGTGAAGCAACTCCGTAGCTTCCTTGGGCTCGCAAGCTATTGTCGAAGGTTCATTGAGAACTTCTCTAAGATCGCGAAGCCTCTTTCCAACCTCTTGTAGAAGCACGTGAAGTACGCCTAGTCTCCTGAATGTGACATCGCTTTCAACACCCTGAAAGAGAAGTTAGTCACTGCTCCAATTCTGACTCCTCCTGATGAATCCAAACCGTTCGAGGTCTTCTGTGATGCTTCTCTTCAAGGTCTTGGTGCAGTGTTGATGCAAGAGAACAAAGTTGTGGCCTATATCTCTCGCCAGTTGAAGCCCAATGAAAAGAACTACCCCACTCATGACCTTGAGTTGGCGGTAGTTGTGCATGCTCTTTTAACTTGGAGACATCTCTTATTGGGAAGAAAAGTGGACATCTTCACTGACCACAAGAGTCTCAAGTACATCTTCACTCAGCCTAATCTCAACCTCAGGCAGACTCGTTGGGTCGAAATGATTCAAGAGTATAATCCGAGTATCAAATATACTCCAGGCAAGGCCAATGTAATTGCAGATGCATTGAGCAGGAAGGCTTACTGCAACAGTCTGATTCTCAAGCCTTACCAACCCGAGATTTGTGAAGCTTTCCGCAAACTCAATCTGCAAGTTGTTCCTCAATGTTTCCTCGCCAACCTCCAAGTCTCTCCTACTTTGGAATATCAGATTCGCGAGGCTCAACTTCTTGATGCTATGGTGAAGAAGGTGAAGATTGGGATTGCCAAGAGTCAACCCAAGTACAAGTGATATCGCCTTGATGACAAGGATACTCTATTCTTCGAGGTTCGCATTGTTGTGCCTAAAGGTGACCTTCGTAAAGTCATTATGAACGAAGCTCACAATTCACTCCTCTCTATTGACCCTGGAAGTACAAAGATGTACCATGACCTCAAGCAGTCGTATTGGTGGACTCGAATGAAGCGTGAGATTGCTCAGTTCGTGAATGAATGTGATGTCTGCGGAAGAGTGAAGGCAGAACACCAACGACCAGTTGGTCTCCTCCAACCTCTTGCCATTCCAGAATGGAAGTTTGACCATATTGAGATGGACTTCGTGACTGGATTTCCAAAGTCCAAGTGTGGCAATGATGCTATCTTCGTTGTCATCGACAAACTCACTAAAGTGGCTCATTTCCTTCCCATCAAAGAATCTATCATAGCAGCTCAGTTGGTAGAGCTATATACCCCCCGGATTGTCTCTCTGCACGACATTCCGCAGTTGATTTCTTCAGATCGTGGCAGCATCTTCACCTCCAAGTTTTGGGATTCTTTTCAGAAAGCCATGGGCACCAACATCCGTTTCAGCACAACTTTTAATCCTCAAACTAGTGGCCAAGTCGAGCGAGTAAATCAGATTGTTGTAGATATGCTGAGGGATTGTGTCATCTCTTTCGGTATGAAGTGGTAAGATTGTCTTCCATATGCCGAGTTCTCCTACAACAACTGCTTCCAAGCGAGTTCGGGCAAGGCCCCATTCGAAATTCTCTACGGCAGGAAGTGTCGTACTCCTCTTAACTGGTTAGATACTGGTGAACGTCAACTTCTTCGCAATGACTTGATCACAGAGGCAGAAGAGATGTGCAAAGTCATTCGTGATAATCTCAAAGCCGCGCAATCGCGCCAGAAGAGCTACTATGATAGCAAACATCATGACTTGGCTTTCGAGATCGGAGACCATGTCTACCTCCGCGTCTCTCCAATGAAAGGTACTCGTTGCTTCAGTATCAAAGGGAAGCTTTCCCCTAGATACGTGGGTCCTTTCAAGATCGTCAGCAAAAGAGGCAATCTCGCCTATCAACTTGAGCTTCCCTCCAACTTTGCAAACATGCACAAATTGTTTCATGTCTGTCAACTCCGCAAGTGTTTCAAGACTCCTGACCGCACCGTCAACTTCGAAGACATTGATCTCCAAGAAGACATGTCTTATCATGAGCACCCAGTCGCTATTCTTGAAGAAACTGAGCGCAAGACTCGCAATAAGTCTATCAAATTCCTGAAAGTCAAGTGGTCACATCATTCCGACCGTGAAGCCACCTAGGAACGCGACGATCACCTCCGTTCTGAGTACCTGGAGTTTTTCCAGTCCTAGATCTCAGGATGAGATCCTTTCGTAGTGGTGGAGTG
>NW_021183321.1:4971-5573 GCF_002162155.2 Triticum dicoccoides
TCGTGGCTCCGATTCGTGCGTGTAGCATATCAAAATGTTCGTCTCAACGAGTACATTATTTCATCTCATTGCATCATTTTCATTTGAGCTCATCTTGAGGCCTCAAATGCTGTTGGAAGAGGGCTATGTGATGATAGTTTCAGATCTGTTTCAGCAAATGCACTTTTGTCATTTTTGCCATGATTAATGTGTGCATGCTATGATCCTGAGCTCTACATGTGTTTTGAAGAATGCAATGCCATCTTTACAGGGGGTGTATGCCATGTATTTTTGTGATCTTTGTGGTGACTAGCACAAGCAAGCAAAGTAGCTTAATCAATGATGCTGATTTCAGGGACTTAGAATTTCACCAAGTGCTTGCCCTGTCCTTATTTTTATGTCATATGTTCATGTTGTTTCCTAGTGATCCATGCCTATTTTGAGGATGATCAGTAAGGATGTTTTGTAGATAATGTTGTGCTCTATCCATCCATGTCTTGGTTTGCAATTATGGAGCACCCTAGCTTGAGTCAATCGAGCTCTACTTTTGCTATAAAATGTTCCTGGAAGATTGTTAACATGTTTCGCAATTTTGCCAAGCTTGTTGTTGTTGATCCTGCATG
>NW_021183321.1:5797-6255 GCF_002162155.2 Triticum dicoccoides
TATGTTGTTGTTCTTGCCATGTCTAGCTTCTATGCCATGTCTATTTGCTGGGTGTATGCTTAGCTTGTCATGCAATGCCTCGTAGTGAGTGCATCGAGCTCGTAAACATGACTACTCATTATCTGTTTTGCCATGCTCCAGTTTTTCACTAAGTCTGAATCTGTTTATGGTTTTGCTATGTTCACATGCTTGCAATTGTATTTTCTGATCCCTTTTGGCTCATGTTCACTAAGGGACTTTTGTTATATGCTTAGAGTAGCTTCATACCATGCCTTGCTTTGCCATGATATGTTCCTGTAGCATATAGTTATCGTGCTCTAAATATTGCTTCCTGATGATAAATTCCTGACATGCTGTTAATTTCACAAGGTCTGAAACCTGTTAGCTTTTGCTCTTTTGCCATGCTTGTTCGAACCTGTTATTGAGTGAATTAGCTGTATCTCAGTGTTCATATTTTG
>NW_021183321.1:6265-9760 GCF_002162155.2 Triticum dicoccoides
CCATATTGCAATGTCAAACCTCTAACCCACCTTGTCCTAGCAAACTGTTGTTTGGCTATGTTACCGCTTTGCTCAGCCCCTCTTATAGGGTTGCTAGTTGCAGGTGAAGACTGGAGATCGTTCCTTGTTGGAACTTGTTTATTGTTGGGATATCACCATATTATATTGTTTATCTTAATGCACCTATATACTTGGTAAAGGGTGGAAGGCTCGGCCTTATGCCTGGTGTTTTGTTCCACTCTTGCCGCCCTAGTTTCCGTCATATCGGTGTTATGTTCCCGGATTTTGCGTTCCTTACACGGTTGGGTTATAATGGGAACCCCTTGACAGTTCGCTTTGAATAAAACTCCTCCAGCAATGCCCAAGATTGGTTTTACCATTCGCCACCTAGCCTCTTTTTCCCTTGGGTTTCCGGAGCCTGAGGGTCATCTTTATTAAACCCCCCGGGCCAGTGCTCCTCTGAGTGTTGGTCCAAACTAGAGCCCTGTGCAGCGCCCCCTCGGGGAAACTCGAGGTTTGGTTTTAGTTGTATGGAGCGCTCATCTGAGTGTGCCCTGAGAACGAGATATGTGCAGCTCCTATCGGGATTTGTCGGCACATTCGGGCGGTGTTGCTGGACTTGTTTTACCATTGTCGAGGATGTCTTGTAACCGGGATGCCGAGTCTGATCGGATTGTCTTGGGAGAAGGAATATCCTTCGTTGACCGTGAGAGCTTGTGATGGGCTAAGTTGGGGCTCCCCTGGAGGGATTTGAACTTTCGAAAGCCGTGCCCGCGGTTATGGGCAGATGGGAATTTGTTAATGTCCGGTTGTAGAAAACCTAAAGCTTAACTTAATTAAAATGCACCAACCGCGTGTGTAACCGTGATGGTCTCTTCTCGGCAGAGTCCGGGAAGTGAACACGGTGTTGGGGTAATGCTTGACGTAGGTTGCTCTAGGATCACTTCTTGATCATAGTTGTTCGACCGTGCTTTTGCCTTCTCTTCTCGCTCTCATTTGCGTATGCTAGCCACCATATATGCTAGTCGCTTGCTGTAGCTCCACATCATACCTTTACCCTTCCTATAAGCTTAAATAGTCTTGATCATGAGGGTGTGAGATTGCTGAGTCCCCGTGACTCACAGATTACTTCCAAAACCAGATGCAGGGACCGATGATACCGCTCCAGATGATATGACCGAGCTCAAGTGGGAGTTCGATGAAGACTCTCGTCGTTACTATGTGTCTTTCCCAGATGATCAGTAGTGGTGCCAAGTTGGGGCGATCGGGGACTATGTTGCATTTGGGGTTTATCTTCATTTTGGTTCCGTAGTCGGACCTTGAGTGTATTGGATGAATGTAATGACTTATTTATGTATTTGTGTGACGTGGCGAGTGTAAGCCAACTATGTACCTTTCCTCTTTATTTATTTACATGGGTTGTTGTGAAGATTACCTCACTTGCGACATTGCTTTCAATGCGGTTATGCCTCTAAGTCATGCTTCGACACGTGGGAGATATAGCGGCATCGAGGGCGTTACAAGTTCATATCCGATCTAGGTGTCATACCTAGTGCACCGGGTCCAATGAAAATCTTTTTTGATAATACTGGTGCAATTGCCTTGGCAAAGGAATCCAGATTTCACAAGAGAACCAAGCACATCAAGAAACGCTTCAATTCCATCCAGGATCAAGTCCAGGTGGGAGACATAGAGATATGCAAGATACATACGGATCTGGATGTTGCAGACCCGCTGACTAAGCCTCTTCCACGAGCAAAACATGATCGGCACCAAGAGTCCATGGGTGTTAGAATCATTACTGTGTAATCTAGATTATTGACTCTAGTACAAGTGGGAGACTGAAGGAAATATGCCCTAGAGGCAATAATAAAGTTATTATTTATTTCCTCATATCATGATAAATGTTTATTATTCATGCTAGAATTGTATTAACCGGAAACATAATACATGTGTGAATACATAGACAACCAGAGTGTCACTAGTATGCCTCTACTTGACTAGCTGGTTGATCAAAGATGGTTATGTTTCCTAACCATAGACATGAGTTGTCATTTGATAAACGGGATCACATCATTAGGAGAATTATGTGATTGACTTGACCCATTCCGTTAGCTTAGCACTTGATCGTTTAAGTTTACTGCTATTGCTTTCTTCATGACTTATACATGTTCCTATGACTATGAGATTATGCAACTCCCGTATACCGGAGGAACACTTTGTGTGCTACCAAACATCACAACATAACTGGGTGATTATAAAGGTGCTCTATAGGTCTTTCCAATGGTGTTCGTGGAATTGGCATAGATCAAGAATAGGATTTGTCACTCCGATTGTCAGAGGGGTCTCTCTGGGCCCTCTTAGTAATGCACATCATTATAAGCCTTGCAAGCAATGCAACTAATGAGTTAGTTGCCAAAGAGACTTGCCGGTAATGAGATTGAGCTAGGTATTGAGATACCGACGATCGAATCTCGAGCAAGTAACATACCGATGACAAAGGGAACAACGTATGTTGTTATGCGGTTTGACCGATAAAGATCTTCGTACAATATGTAGGAACCAATATGAGCATCCAGGTTCCGCTATTGGTTATTGACGGGAGACATGTCTCGGTCATGTCTACATAGTTCTCGAACCCGTAGGGTCCGCACGCTTAAAGTTCTGTGATGATCTATATTATGAGTTTATATGTTTTGATGTACCGAAGGTAGTTCGGAGTCCCGGATATGATCACAGATATGACAAGGAGTCTCGAAATGGTCGAGACATAAAGATTGATATATTGGAAGCCTACATTTGGACATCGAAAGAGTTCCGGGTGAAATCGGGATTTTACCGGAGTGTCAGAGGGGTTACCGGAACCCCCCGAGGATTAATGGGCCTTGTTGGGCCCTAGTGCAGAGAGAGAGAGGGGCCGGCCAGGGCAGGCCGCGCGCCCCCTCCCCCTTTGGTCCGAATTGGACTAGGAAGGGGGGCGGGTCCCCCCTTTCCTTCTCCTTCTCCCCCTTCCTTTCCCCCTCCTAGTAGGAGTAGGAAAGAGGGGAGTCCTACTCCTACTAGGAGGAGGACTCCTCCTCCTGGCGCGCCCTACAGGACCGGCCGGCCTCCCCCCTTTGCTCCTTTATATATGGGGGCAGGGGGCACCTTAGAACACACAATTTGATCATTGATCTCTCCCAACCGTGTGTGGTATCCCCCCTCCACCATAATCCACCCCGGTCATACTATTGCGGTGCTTAGGCGAAGCCCTGCGACTGTAGCTTCATCAACATCGTCACCATGCCATCGTGCTGAAGAAACTCTCCCTCGAGATCTACTGGATCGTGAGTTCGCGGGACGTCACCTAGCTGAACGTGTGCTGAACGCGGAGGTGCCGTACATTCGGTACTGAGGATCGGTCGATCATGAAGACGTACGACTACAACAACCGCGTTCTCATAACGCTTCCGCTTAACGGTCTACGAGGGTACGTGGACGACACTCTCCCCTCTC
>NW_021183322.1:0-1514 GCF_002162155.2 Triticum dicoccoides
GGTTTGTCTTCTACCTCTGGACAATCAGTTGGTTGACATGTTTATGCGGCGAAACTGACTCGTGCCCGGCCTGTAGTGCTTTTGCTGGCAGGGAAAGTTCAGAGGAATATGCTTTGAGAGGTGTCATAATATGAAAGGTATGCATCCGTGATTCATTTGTCTGTGCATCCGTGCATCTTTGGTTTTATCTACCTGATGACGCTTCTTTACAGGAAACAATTAGTTCTGCCCAAGGGTGTTTCTTTGTACCGGGGCATTGTCTCCATATGCTAGGTAGTTGTCGTTCTTTTCCACTTGCTACATGTACTCATATAGCCTATTGTTTATTCCTGCCCAGTTTGTTTTATATATGGGTGCATATGGACAAGTTAATGGGGCATCAGCTTGGTAGATTAAGTCTGCTAAATTTGTTTCTTGCCATTAAAAACAGATGAAATCCATGCCTCACACAGTTATTGAAGGTGTGTTGCTTCCATTTGCAAGTAAGAAAGTAATGCTCCTAATGAATTTGCTACAGTTTTTGTGCTCTGCTGAACTTTCCTTTATTTTGTCATTTTGGCGGGTGTATTCCATCGGATTTTGCAGAATCTACCTGACTACACAAGGTTTTGCAGGTAGCATCAGCAAGAATTGTTGGGCTTAAAAATCCAGGATGGTGTTGTTAATGCAACATCTCTGTTTGAAGAGTTTGTGACTGTAGTTTTTGGAAACTATAGTGATGGGCTAATCTACCAGACTGTGGAGCTGCCTCAGAATGGCGAGTTTTCTTGTGCCAATGAAACTGGTTCTCATAGATCGTAAAGGATGCTTCTATTATGTTTATTTGGCTTCAACATTACCTATAGCAAGATGCATTTTTTTCGCTTGTTTTTTTCCCTGCAAGACCTTATTCCTTGCACTCTTGAGTCTTTTGAGAAGGAGAAAATTATTGTTGGGAGGGAAAAAGACTGATCATGAGTTCCTGAAACAGAGTGCAACAGTGAAGAACAAGAGGCTTTTTTGTTGATGAGTCGGCCTAAATATATTTTAGATGATTGCCAAAAAGTTGTTATTGAAGGATTGGAGTCAAGCTTAGGATCAGTTTATCCTATGGGTCTGTACTACAAGGTTGAGGTATGTCTCTCCTCATTTATTTTGCTATCGAACCTTGTTGGTTGCATTCTTGGGTGCTTTGACAAGGAGCAATTACACAATGCGATTGTGGTCACTACTTTTGATTATATTTTGCAAGAACTTCTGTGAAGCCATTGTGGCATGTACTTAGAACTTCTGTTGATGTGCAGTGCGTCAACCGACAACGCAGAAATCAGGTTTATAGACGAGTGCTTTATGCCGGGGTGGACGAGCTTCCGTTAGGCCATTGATTTCCCAATGAAGGAGCTTTGAGGCAAGCACTGCAATGATGTATATTTGTATATGGCATAATCTGTAGGAACCCTCTCCTTGTTTCCTTTTGTTCTTGGTTTTGCTCCAGTTGATTACTGCCCTATGAGATCTGCACAGACAAAATTCAT
>NW_021183323.1:0-971 GCF_002162155.2 Triticum dicoccoides
TAGCAGATGGACGGTCTTAGTGGCGCAAACGATAGAAGCAGTATGCGCCTTTAACCAATCCATTCCCAGAATGAGGTCGATGTTAGACGATTTCAGTATAATGGGCGAGGCACGAAACTCCAACCCTTCGATTTCCACAGGGACGTCAATGCCAACCATGGAGGTCTGACATTGTCCCGCGGGGGTTTTTACCACTACCGAAGTGTTCATCTGCTCAAATTTAACATCGTGCTTGTATGCAAATTCTTCTGACATGAATGAATGCGATGCACCTGTATCAAATAAAACGGATGCTGGTACTGAATTTACGAGGAGTGTACCCATCACAGTAGCAGGCTGGTCTTGAGCTTCATTCAGATCAATGTGGTTGGCATGAACACGGCCATAAGACTTGGCAATGTTGTTGCGGGCCTGGTTGTTTCCACGGCCAGTAGCTGGAAGGGCCAGTTGATTCTGTTTTTTGATTCTGATAGCAGTTCCTGGCAAGGTGACCTGGTTGACCACACTTGTAGCACAGGCCATTATTGGGAGTGAGAACAGGAGCTTGGGGTGGCGGAGCTGGAAGCCTTGGCAGCCTAGTTGGAGCAATAGGCAGACGAGGTGCAGCGTAAGACTGCCTTAGGGCTGGTGCATTTGGACGGTACATGCTGTTCGGGATCCATATCTTACGCTTCTGCGAGGGCGGGCCCGAAGATGAGCCCGTGTCACGGTTGCGCCTTTGAGAGCTATGGTGTTCTTGAAGACCAGTCTCAACATTGATGGCCTTATTCACCAAGGTGGCGAAATCAGCAAAGTCGTGCACTAGAAGTGCAAGCTTGATGTCAGCTTGAAGGCCGTCACGGAACTTCTCCTGCCTACGTGCATCAGTTGCAATGTCCTCTTCAGCATAGCGAGACAAGTCCAGAAACTCTCGCTGATAAGCTTCAACAGTCTTGTTGCCTTGGGTGAGGTTTCGAAACTCACGCTTCTTC
>NW_021183324.1:0-4293 GCF_002162155.2 Triticum dicoccoides
AAAAAATCTGAGCAAACAGTTATTAAACGAATATGCTGGCATCCTCGTGCTTTTTAGTGATGAATCCACAAATACAATTTTCATCTTACAGACATTGTACAACTTTAAAGAGGTACATGGTATTGCACATACATTCAAATAGTGTTACTCATCTTAAACACATCTAAATATAGCTACCATAGTACTCAAAAGATTAGTTTCCATGGAATACAATCCAAATGAATTCGCTTTAGGCCTCCACGTGAGTTGATATACACAGCCAACAGAACCACACATACTAGCTAAAACAACTGCATACACACCACCGTAAACAATTTTCGGTGTTCACATTGCTGAAGAATAGACCTTGAAAGGAGCTAGTGCATACACTGATAGAAATCCAGCAATGGAGAGAATTTTTTTGATAAAGGGCGCTTTATTACTTAAAAGGTTTAAGCATTAGTGCATTACACATGGGCTCTGCATAACTGAGATGCACACAACCACAACCAAGTCCAACAAGCATAGGGATGAAAATGGAGTGGAAACTTTCCGTTTTTTCGGAGGAAAAATGAAAACGGAGAGAAAATATGAAAATGGAAACGGAAATTTACAAAACGGAAGTCGAAATGGAATTTTTTATGCGGAAAGGGAAACAAAAATGGAAGTTTTCCGGTGGAACAAACATGGAAACGAAACTTTCCGTTTCCGTGAATATGGAATTTCCGTTTTACTATAGACCTATGTCTCCTTTGTGGCCCAACCACCAAACAACACACAATGGCACAATTAGTAGAATGAATCTGAGGCACAACTTCTACTACCACACATGTACTCAGCTTGACTCTATACATAATTGTTCAGTACTACTACAATACTACACTAAGTTGCTAACATAATGATATTATTTTGTAGCCATGTTAACAACTCATTATATTTGTTTTTTTTTCTATTTCTCTATGATTAAAGGGGGTTTTAAGTTCCGCCAATGCCCAATTCTGTTTCCGTGTCCGCTTTGTATTCTCTCCGTGTTTGTTCCGTTAGTATTTGTTTTCGTATTCATTTCCGGGGTTTCTGTATTCGTTTCCGCTTCTGCAAAAAAAAATATAAAAACAAATGTGGTAGCACTCAGTTCCGTCTGTTTCCGCTCCGTTTTCATCCCTAAACAAGCAACTGATGACCCACAAGTATATGGGGTCAATTGTAGCCTTTTCGATAAGTAAGAGTGTCGACCCAACGAGGCGCAGAAGGAAATGACAATTGGTTTTTAGCAAGGTAATATCTGTAAGTGCTAAAATTGTAAGTAGCGGAGTAGTTTGATAGCAAGATAATTTGTAACGAGCAAGTAACGATAGTAGTAACAAAATTGCAGTAAGGTAGCCCAATCATTTTGAGGCAAAGGACAGGCCAAAACGGTCTCTTATGATAAGCAAAGTGTTCTTGAGGGTACACAGGAATTTCATCTAGTCACTTTCATCATGTTGGCTTAATTCGTGTTCGCTACTTTGATAATTTGATATGTGAGTGGACCGGTGCTTAGGTGATGTTCTTACTTGAACAAGCCTCCTACTTATGATTAACCCTCTCGCAAGCATCCACAACTACGAAAAAAGTATTAAGAATAAATTCTAACCATAGCATTAAACTTTTGGATCCAATAGGTCCCTTACAGAATAGCGCATAAACTGGGGTTTAAGCTTCTGTCACTCTCTCAACCCACCATCTAATAACTACTCCACAATGCATTCCGTTAGGCCCAAATGTGGTGGAGTGTCATGTAGTCGACGTTCACATGACACCACGAAGAGAATGACAACATACATATCATCAAAATATCGAACACATATCAAGTTCACATGATTACTTGCAACATGATTTATCCCGTGACTCAAGAACAAAAGTAACTACTCACAAATGATAATCATGCTCAAGATCAAAGAGGTATTAAATAGCATAATGGATCTAAATATATAATCTTCCACCAAATAAACCATATAGTAATCAACTACAAGATGTAATCAACACTACTAGTCACCCACAAGCACCAATCTATAGTTTTGGTACAAAGATTGAACACAAGAGATGAACTAGGGTTTGAGAGGAGTTGGTGTTGTTGAAGATGTTGATGAAGATATTCCTCCCCAAGATGGGAGAGTTGTTGGTGATGATGATGACGATGATTTTCCCCTCCGGGAGGGAAGTTCCCCAGACGGAATCGCTCCGCCGGAGGGTAAAAGTGCTGCTAACCAAGTTCCGCCTCGAGGCTGCGGCGCTTCATCCCGAAAGTCCTCCCCTTATTTTTTCTAGGTCAAAATGACTTATCTACCAGAAGAGGGGCACCGGAGGTGGGCCGAGGAGGGCAGCACCCACCAGGGCGAGCATGGGCCTCCTGGCGCGCCCAGGTGGGTTGTGCCCACCTGGTGGCCCCCCTCTGGTACTTATTTGCTCCAATAATTCTTAAATGTTCCATAAAAAAACCTTGGGAAGTTTCAGCTCATTTGAAGTTGTGCAGAATAGGTAGCTTGACGTAGCTTTTTCAGGTCCAGATTTCCAGCTTCTAGAATTCTCCCCCTTTGTGTATACCTTGCATATTAAGAGAGAAAAGGCATTAGAATTACTCCAAAAAGCATTATTATACAATAAAACATCATAAATAACAGTAGGAAAACATGATGCAAAATGGACGTATCAGCAACTTAGACTACCGCCAAAGGAAATTGCCGCACCACGTTGCGCCACTCACACCAAGTTGCGCCGCTCACACCGAGTTGCCATTGGAGAGGCCCCCTGTCCACCTACACTAGGTCAGGGAGCCCGTGCTTGCCTACAAAGAACGAGGACCACGAGTGCCACCAACTAGGAGTAATGTGAAAGAATAGGAGGCAAGAGGGAATTCTCATACGGTAGCCTCCCAAGCCAAGGAGGGGCAAGGTGTCGGCCCTCTGGCAGTGGCAAACACCTACCAGGGCGCACCACCATGATGGAGCGACGAGGATGCACCACCCGTGGCGATGCAAGCTAGGGTTGAGGGAAGAGGAGGAGGGGATGGGGATGAGTGGAAGGCACACACCGCCCCTGTGTTGCCTATCCATGGCAAGCCTTAGGCCGGCAGGGCCAACCGGCAGCGGCGAGATGGAGGGGAAGGTGAGGGGGTGGAAGGTGGCGGTGCTCTGGGGTCTCCGCCCATGTCCCCTCCCCCCTACGAGAGGGACAACACAGGAGCAATGGATGTTCCTGCGTTTGGCAGCTAGCTTGTTTTAAGTTGTTGAAATTATAATGTAACCGATGTTTCTCTTATTAATCGAGTCGAGTCATCTGGTGTTCTCTCTAAAAAATGTAACTGAAGCGTGTGGGCATTCAATATACCATACGCACCACATGTCTACACTCACATTTAAAAAACGTGTCTAGAAACAATGACAAATTCTGATATAGGTTGTTAAATGTTTGGGTGACATGAAAATTACTACCTCCATTCACTATCATAAGATGTTTTGGATATTTCAATATGAATTACATACGAACTGAATGAGTGAACGAACACATTAAAATGTATCCACATGCGTCCGATTTAGAAAAATGTTAGAACATCTTATAATAGTGAACCAAGGAAGTACCTCCTAAGTGTTAGTAGATCATTAATACCCTACCAAATGTTACTGTAGAAATTTTACGTCATGCAATTAGGTAGAAAATCTGGGGAATCATTGTATCCATTTTGAGCCTCACACATACTACAAGGAAAACCACACACATGGTAATTATGCATGTTTTAATTTCATATTCGTCATTATTTTGTTTGAGCTTTGCATGTCACAACATAGATGTACTTCAAATGTTGCAAAACTATTGATAGTGTTTGTTTCTAGAAAAAAAGAATCTAAAAAATTTCCATAGATGACAAAAATATTGTGATGATCAAATTAAGAAATATATGCTTTAGTGACTTTCACATTTACACTTACTTTTTGTTTGATTGGAAAAAGCATGAAGTAATATTAATCGTACAGTCTAATTTTTGTTATTCTACATTACTTTTCGTGTTGTTGTAGTTGTACTACAGAATTTTCTTAATATATTCAATTTGGATACATTTCTTGACTTGGCGCAATCGTGTTTGATCGTATTAGGAGTAATTAGAGGTATATTCCATATCATTAAACCTCCTAAATGGAGTTTTTTAACACATTACACACGCTCATGCATATGCACATACACTTACCCATATAAACGCATGCACGCACACCCTACCTCTATGAGCATCTCTGAGAGACTGAGCCGGCACTGTAGGGGAATGTAGTAATTTCAAAAAAA
>NW_021183325.1:0-1432 GCF_002162155.2 Triticum dicoccoides
GTTTGTAGTCGGATCGTCAAAGTCGTCTCCACCAAATCGATAGTTATCATCTCATCGAAAGATCGGGACCCTCGCCTCTATCAAGTGGTATCAGTTTTCAGGTTGCTCGGTGAGATTTTACAGTTTTTCATAGTTTAGATCGCATCTGTCATTCATACCTACAGTCCATGAAAAAGCCATAAAAAAGTTAGATCTGTTCATCATTTATCCAAGCCAGTCTGAGCCTTTGCAATTTTCTATTCATTGCTTGCATAGTTGAATTATCGGTTGCATCGTCGTGTTAGTTGCTGGTCTTAGTGTCTAGTTCCTTTAGAGTTTCGAGTTCTGTTCACATTAGTCACGCCGCCGCTGCATCATTATCCCTTCTGCTGTCCACCATCCCATCCATTAATTTCCACCACGTGCTACGCACTGTTCGTTGTCATAATCATAGTTGAGGTCATTCACATCTTCGCCTGATCCTATCTGCATCTTATCTAGTTTGTCTTGGAAAGAGGGAGAAAAAAAAGATAGAGGAAAAAAAGAGAAAAAAAAGAAAAAGAGAGAGAAGAAAAAGAAAAAAAAAGCGTGAGAAAAGAAAAGAGAGAAGAAAAAAAATCGGATCTATCTAGAATCAATCTCGTACCTGAATTCGGATTGGAATCTGTTTTGCGCACTGTTCAGTAAAACAGGTGTATCTTCCTCATACGAAGTCCGTTTTGACTCCGTGAGTACTCAAATTGAAGCTAGCGACGAGCCGCATCTAAATAGTTGCAGAAGCTAGTTCAATATTTGACACCTCAAAATCGGCTTCTAAATAGGTCTTTTTGCCCTCTGAAGTTCGTGAACACAGCTTGTTCCAATTTTTCAGGCCAGTTTTAGAATTCTTTGACTCCTCATATCAACTCGGAATTGAGTGATTCTTTTTGCATTGGAAAGCTTGAGTTAGTAGCATTCTTTGAAAGAATTTATCAGAAAATTGGCTCAAACTTTTCAAGAGGAAAGTTGGAGAGAGAGTTGTTGTATATCCTGTTTGACAGTTGTTTTTCATCATTATCTTTACTGCCGTTGTGATCTTCACTTATATCTTGCTGTCCAGAGCTACTTAGTATCCTTCATTGATGCTAGTTGTGCTACGCCGTGACCTCATTAGTGTTCTAGGCTCGCGTCTCTAGTCCGTTCTTGCCTAGGACCAGCACAGTACCGTCGTTGAGCGTTTATTCAACATTGCATCTTTGAATTGATTATTGCTAATCTTTTGCTACCATATATAGCCAACCCAGCTCCACATATTTCTACACCGTGTATACGTACGCTCCCCTGGCAATCGCTTTACTCAATATTCGGAGTTACTTGACACCGCTGGTTGCCGATCACCGCCTGCTGCATGGTAAGAACTTGTAAGACATTGATATTTGCTTTACTGTGAGCGTTTTACCACCACATCCTAGTA
>NW_021183326.1:0-1209 GCF_002162155.2 Triticum dicoccoides
AATTCCGAGACTTTAATCAAAGCCAGTATCTCTGCACTGTCAGGATATTTCCATCTTATCCTGGATCCACCGAGCCTCTTCACTGCTCATATGGACTCGGGGTTACCATTGAGATGGCTGTGCAGGACGCCGCCTACTCTATGATGACCATTATGCGAGTCAGATCTGGTATATTTCGGGACTCTGATTTCCGGTATATGCCAGGATCACTTCCGGGAGCACAAGGGTATCTCCAGGCTATTTATGCTGACCCCACTCAGGAGGATTCACGGACTCGCACCACTGCTGAGATGCTCGAGGATAAGGACCGTGAAAATCGGGCCTTGAGGTTAGAGCTCTTCAATACCCGTGCTGACCACTGGGCCACTTTGACTCGGTTCGCACCGGCGGTGCAAGCTGGATTCTCAGATATGCGCGATCTCTATCCTGTGAGGTCTGCTCTGCCAGACATGATGGTTTGGCGTGATGTAGGAGGCATCACCCCACCTCGCGGTCCCCGCAGGCCATCGTCTGTTGGTCCAAGGCCTCATCCTAGCCCCTATGGTCCACAAGCTCCGCGAGATCGTCTGTTTCCGGATGATCATGTTGAGCTTCCAGGCTATGGAGGTGACTTTTACGAGGACTACTACAGATCGGTTTGAGTTAGGGGTAGTATCACCAGTTCGCACTAGCTGTGTCGTCTATCGTCCCGCGTGACTCGTGGGATATGATCTAGTTTGTACTCTTTTCGGAGGTGTAGAAAAATAATGTATAGGAGCTTGGAATGCCTCCGATGAGATGTAATCCTTTTCTCACCGTAATAGTACTTTGTTTGGTCTTGTACTAAACCCTGTATGGTGTGTATGACGATGGAATAAAAGAAGCAGTTTCTGTTTTTACCATGTCATACGGATGATCATCTTGCATTTCGAGTTATTCCTTACATTCTGTATCCTATGTCGGAATTTTATCATTCTGACTAAATCATTGTCTTGTTACCTAGGATGGTCAACACGCGCGCTAACCCTGCTTCTCAAGAGCAGGCCGAAGGCAGTGAAGGCAGGAACGAAAATCTGCCTCATCCTCCTTCACTAGCCGAGGTTATGATGGAAGCTGAGAGAAACAAGCGGGAGACCAACCGTTTGTTGGAGCGTATTGAACAGAACACGGCACACCATCAGAGGACTAACGTGGTGTCACTCAGTGATTTTATCAAATTACATCCACCCA
>NW_021183327.1:0-1557 GCF_002162155.2 Triticum dicoccoides
CTATTTCGGGACTCTGATTTCCGGTATATGCCAGGATCACTTCCGGGAGCACAAGGGTATCTCCAGGCTATTTATGCTGACCCCACTCAGGAGGATTCACGGACTCGCACCACTGCTGAGATGCTCGAGGATAAGGACCGTGAAAATCGGGCCTTGAGGTTAGAGCTCTTCAATACCCGTGCTGACCACTGGGCCACTTTGACTCGGTTCGCACCGGCGGTGCAAGCTGGATTTTCAGATATGCGCGATCTCTATCCTGTGAGATCTGCTCTGCCAGACGTGATGGTTTGGCGTGATGTAGGAGGCATCACCCCACCTCGCGGTCCCCGCAGGCCACCGTCTGTTGGTCCAAGGCCTCATCCTAGCCCCTTTGGTCCACAAGCTCCGCGAGATCGTCTGTTTCCGGATGATCATGTTGAGCTTCCAGGCTATGGAGGTGACTTTTACGAGGACTACTACGGATCGGTCTGAGTTAGTGGTAGTATCACTAGTTCGCACTAGCTGTGTCGTCTATCGTCCCGCGTGACTCGTGGGATATGACCTAGTTTGTACTCCTTCCGGAGGTGTAGAAAAATAATGTATAGGAGCTTGGAATGCCTCCGATGAGATGTAATCCTTTTTCACCGTAATAGTACTTTGTTTGGTCTTGTACTAAACCTTGTATGGTGTGTATGACGATGGAATAAAGAAGCAGTTTCTGTATTTACCATGTCATACGGATGATCATCTTGCATTCCGAATTATTCCTTACATTCTGTATCCTATGTCGGGATTTTATCGTTCTGACTAAATCATTGTCTTGTTACCTAGGATGGTCAACACGCGCGCTAACCCTGCTTCTCAAGAGCAGGCCGAAGGCAGTGAGGGCAGGAATGAAAATCTGCCTCATCCTCCTTCACTAGCCGAGGTTATGATGGAAGCTGAGAGAAACAAGCGGGAGACCAACCGTTTGCTGGAGCGTATTGAACAGAATACAGCACACCATCAGAGGGCTAACGTGGTGTCACTCAGTGATTTTATCAAATTGCATCCACCCACGTTCCACCACTCCGTCGAGCCTCTCGACCCTGATGACTGGCTTCGCAGTATCTCTCACAAGCTGCGTTCCGCGCTAGTAGCTGAGGCTGACAAGGTCACCTTTGCTGCATATCATCTTGAAGGCCCCGCCAGTCTATGGTGGGAAAATTATGGAGCTATGCGCCCAGCGGGCCATGTCACTACTTGGGCTGAGTTCAGTGAGGCTTTCCGTGAGCATCATATTCCGGAGGGTCTCATGGACCGTAAACGTGAAGAATTTTGCAGTTTCACCCAAGGCCGACTTTCTGTGGATGTTTACAGCAGGGAGTTCGGTAATCTCGCACGATATGCAACTGAGGAAGTGTCTACCGATGCCAAGAAGCAAGCAAGGTTCCGTAAGGGCCTTAGTCCTGAGCTTCGCCGTGACCTCCGTCTGCATGAGTGCACATCCTTCCAGAAACTTGTCAACAAAGCCATCAGTGCTGAAACTGGTCAGACTGACTATGACGCAACACGCAAGCATGGCCGTGATATGGGTTC
>NW_021183328.1:0-1557 GCF_002162155.2 Triticum dicoccoides
TCAGATCGTGGAGGAGAATACTTAAGTCACGAATTTGGTACACACTTAAGGAAATGTGGAATCGTTTCACAGCTCACGCCGCCTGGAACACCTCAGCGAAACGGTGTGTCCGAACGTCGTAATCGCACCCTATTGGATATGGTGCGGTCTATGATGTCTCTTACCGATTTACCGCTATCATTTTGGGGATACGCTCTAGAGACAGCTACATTCACTTTAAATAGGGCACCGTCTAAATCCGTTGAGACGACACCGTATGAATTATGGTTTGGAAAGAAACCTAAGCTGTCGTTTCTAAAAGTTTGGGGATGCGATGCTTATGTCAAGAAACTTCAACCTGAAAAGCTCGAACCCAAGTCGGAAAAATGCGTATTCATAGGATACCCTAAGGAAACTGTCGGGTATACCTTCTACTTAAGATCCGAAGGCAAGATCTTTGTTGCCAAGAACGGATCCTTTCTGGAAAAAGAGTTTCTCTCGAAAGAAGTAAGTGGGAGGAAAGTAGAACTCGATGAAGTACTACCTCTTGAGCGGGAAAGTGGCGCAGCGTAGGAAACCGTTCCTGTGATGCCCACACCAACTGAAGAGGAAAACAATGATGATGATCAAGGTACTTCGGATCAAGTTACTGCTGAACTTCGTAGGTCCACAAGGACACGTTCCGCACCAGAGTGGTACGGCAACCCTGTCCTGGAAATCATGTTGTTAGACAACAATGAACCTTCGAACTATGAAGAAGCGATGGCGGGCCCGGATTCCAACAAATGGCTTGAAGCCATGAAATCCGAGATAGAATCCATGTATGAAAACAAAGTATGGACTTTGACAGACTTGCCCGATGATCGGCGAGCGATAGAAAACAAATGGATCTTTAAGAAGAAGACGGACGCGGATGGAAATGTTACAATCTATAAGGCTCGACTTGTCGCTAAGGGTTATCGACAAGTTCAAGGGATTGACTACGACGAGACTTTCTCTCCCGTAGCGAAGATGAAGTCCGTCCGAATCATGTTAGCAATTGCCGCATACTATGATTATGAGATATGGCAAATGGACGTCAAAACGGCATTCCTTAACGGGCATCTTAAGGAAGAACTGTATATGATGCAGCCGGAAGGTTTTGTCGATCCTCGGAACGCTAACAAAGTATGCAAGCTCCAATGATCCATTTATGGACTGGTGCAAGCATCTCGGAGTTGGAACATTCGCTTTGATGAGATGATCAAAGCGTTTGGGTTTATGCAGACTTATGGAGAAGCCTGCGTTTACAAGAAAGTGAGTGGGAGCTCTGTAGCATTTCTCATATTATATGTAGATGACATACTCTTGATGGGAAATAATATAGAATTTCTGGACAGCATTAAGGCCTACTTGAATAAGTGTTTTTCAATGAAGGACCTTGGAGAAGCTGCTTATATATTAGGCATCAAGATCTATAGAGATAGATCGAGACGCCTCATAGGTCTTTCACAAAGCACATACCTTGATAAGATTTTGAAGAGGTTCAAAATGGATCAGTCCAAGAAGGGGTTCTTGCCTATGTTACAAGGTGTGAGA
>NW_021183329.1:0-788 GCF_002162155.2 Triticum dicoccoides
GTCTGTTCTTCATACCTACAGTCCACGAAAAAGCCACAAAAAAAATTAGGGTTAGTTCATCATATCCGAACCAATCTGAGCCTTTGCATAATCTTTTTAGGGTTTTGCTTTGTTGAATTTGCGGTTGCATCGTCGTGTCTAGTTGCTGGTCTTAGAGTCTAGTCTTTTAGAGTTTCGAGTTCTGGTCATAAGTTGTCACGCCGCCGCCGCACCATCATCATCACCCCTGCCATCTACCACCACCGCTTATCCGCCACCGCTTCGAATCCGTATCCATATACCACCACAGCTGTCATATACCACCACCGCTGCCATCTACCACCATATATCCACCACCAATCAGAGTTCTTGTCATATTAGGTTTGTTTTCGAGATCCATCTAGATTCCGATTCGTGTTTCCTTGCCGGAGTAGGTTTCGGAAAAAAAAAAAAGTCCGGTAGTGATGAGGACATCAATACAATTGTTACACCCACAGCCCCTGCTGCTATACATACTGGACCAATTACTAGAGCTCGTGCACGCCAACTAAATTACCAGGTACTTTCGTTTCTTGGTAATGATTCTAATGTTCATGAGAATATGATGCTGCCTAAATTGGATACATTTGTTTTGCTTACAAATGAAGGGCCTAGCTTGGAGAAGGATGAACATTGGAGCAAGAACAAGCATGGAGATGATGGCATGCGCAAGGGGAACAAGAACGGAGTTACAAGTGATGATTTCAGGACTTTGAAGCCACCATAATGGGTGCATGAAGCCTTGGACGAAATATACAAGATGCGACTTC
>NW_021183330.1:0-643 GCF_002162155.2 Triticum dicoccoides
TCCACGAAAAAGCCACAAAAAAAAATTAGGGTTAGTTCATCATATCCGAACCAATCTGAGCCTTTGCATAATCTTTTTAGGGTTTTGCTTTGTTGAATTTGCGGTTGCATCGTCGTGTCTAGTTGCTGGTCTTAGAGTCTAGTCTTTTAGAGTTTCGAGTTCTGGTCATAAGTTGTCACGCCGCCGCCGCACCATCATCATCACCCCTGCCATCTACCACCACCGCTTATCCGCCACCGCTTCGAATCCGTATCCATATACCACCACAGCTGTCATATACCACCACCGCTGCCATCTACCACCATATATCCACCACCAATCAGAGTTCTTGTCATATTAGGTTTGTTTTCGAGATCCATCTAGATTCCGATTCGTGTTTCCTTGCCGGAGTAGGTTTCGGAAAAAAAAAAAAAAGAAAAAAAGAGTCGGGTAGCCACGCTCCGTTTAGGCCCAAAATTTTTCGAAAACGCATTTTTCGAAAAAATTTCTGGCTATCCTATTTTTAGGTGTTTCTGAGTGTTTTGAGACAGGTGCCATTATAGGAAGTTTTTTTTGACCCGTTTCCAGTTTTTGGGTCCGGACAGTCAAAAAAAAAATTGGTCAAAAAAAATTTCGTGCCCATCCTGTCAGTTTGAGCTAAGAA
>NW_021183331.1:0-657 GCF_002162155.2 Triticum dicoccoides
ATGAGTGTTGATGACCGATATGTAAACGCACCCCGGGGTTTGTTAATCAAGGAAAGCACTCCGGGACCCCAAAACAGTGAGTAATAGTCCATGAAACGGGCCAGAATCGGCCAAAACTGCGAGTGCCACAAAACGAGCCCGAATCGGCCGAAACTACGAGTGTTGATGATCGACACGTAAACGCACCCCGGGGTTTGTTAATTGCGCAAGTCACACCGGGACCCCAAACAGTGAGTAATAGTCCATGAAACGGGCCAGAATCGGCCACAGCTGTGAGTGTTCATGACCGGCACGTAAACGCATTTTGGGGTTCAACAACTATGGAAATCGCTTCGGGACCCCTAAATGTTGAGTAATAGTCCTCGAATCGCGTCAGAATTGGCCCAAACTGTGAGTGTTGAGGACAGACACGCAAACGCACCCCGGGAATTGTCAATCATGGAAATCGCTCTGGGACGCCAAAATGGTGAATAATCGTGCACGAAATGGACCAGAGTCGACCAAAATTGTGTGTTGATGACTGACATGTAAACGCACCACGGAGTTCGTCAATCGTGGAAATCACTGCGGGACGCCCAAAACTAATTAATAGTGCAAGAAACGGGCCAAAATCGGCCCAAACTGCGATTGTTGATGATCGACACGTAAGCGCACCAT
>NW_021183332.1:0-1416 GCF_002162155.2 Triticum dicoccoides
TGAAGGTGATTCCAATTGGGTTGGAAAGTGCACGAAATCTAGTTTCCAACAAAAAAAGAATCACCCAATTCGGAGTCCGTATGAAAAACTTGTGTGCGTTTTGAGTCAGGTATGTCTGTGCAGTCCGAATCTGAATCCAGAACGTGAGAGACTTGGACTCTATCTTCTCTTGGGCCAAAAGTGACGTGAGAGAACTTTTTGGACAGCAAATAAACATCTCTTTCTTCCTTATCTTCATATGTGGATTGTACAAATGTCCCATACACCTGCAATTAGACAAAACACAAAAGTGTGTGAAGTATTTTTGTTCTGGATAACATAAATAGATTATTGAATAGTTTGCACTAGAAATCACCTGACAAATATGCATATATGCAATATTTTTGGTCATATCCAAGGTAGTCATGTCCTCATCACTCTTGTTCATAAGGATAAAAATATTACTTTGCTTCCTATGACTCCTGATTCCATTTTGAAAGATGATATTAATAGAGCTAATAAAGCAAAACAGGAGAAGAATAAGAGTGAAAATCAGATTGTGGCAAAAGAATTTGAGCAACAAATGAAGCCTAATAATAAACCATCTAGTGTTGCTTCTGAAATTAAATTGAAAAGTGCATGTTTATTTGCCACCAAATCTGATATTGATGAGCTAGATTTCAGCAAATCTGTTTGCTATGCTTTTGTGTGCAAAGAGGCATTATTTTCATTCGAGGATGTGCCTTCCTCTTTGCCTCCTGCTGTCACTAACATTTTGCAGGAGTTCGCTGACGTTTGTCCACAAGACGTGCCACCGGGATTACCGCCTATTTGAGGGATTGAGCATCAGATTGACTTAATTCCCGGTGCTTCACTGCCAAACCGTCCACCATACCGTACCAATCCAGAGGAGACGAAGGAGATTATGCGTCAAGTACAAGAGCTTCTCGACAAAGGTTATATACGTGAATCCCTTAGTCCTTGTGCTGTTCCTATTATTCTAGTGCCGAAAAAGGATGGTACACCACGTATGTGTGTTGATTGTAGAGGCATTAATAATATTACTATTCGTTATCGTCATCCTATTCCTAGGCTAGATGATATGCTTGATGAATTGAGTGGCTCTACAATATTCTCCAAAGTTGATTTGCGTAGTGGCTACCATCAAATTCGTATGAAATTGGGAGATGAATGGAAAACAGCATTTAAAACTAAGTTTGGATTATATGAGTGGTTAGTCATGCCTTTTGGGTTAACTAATGCACCTAGTACTTTCATGAGATTAATGAACGAAGTTTTACGTGCTTTCATTGGACGATTTGTGGTAGTTTACTTTGATGACATATTGATTTATAACAGATCTTTGGAAGAACATTTGGAACATTTACGTGCTGTTTTTATTGCTCTACGTGATGCACGTTTGTTTGGTAACCTTGG
>NW_021183333.1:0-1021 GCF_002162155.2 Triticum dicoccoides
CGCCCACTGCAACCGCGGTGAGCTACGCCACCGTTTCCCCCTCTCCTTCCCCTCGTTCCCTCACCGTAGCCACCTCCCCACCACGGCCGAACCTCCGCCGTCGCCGAGCTCGCCGTCGACGCAGCTCCGGTGACCATTTGGTCACCCCGGCGAGTCCAACGAGTTCGCAAGACCCCGTAGAGCATCCCTAGCGCCTCGCTTTGCTCGACTTCGAGCTCCAGCACCGTTCCCGTGCACGACCGAACCCCGGCGGCCGCAGCCGAGCTCGCCGCCGTCGACTCCGGCCACCCCGACCCCAACGGGCTCCGCCAAGAGCTGCGGGTTGGCCTCAGCTCCACTCCGGTGGTCTCCGCGGCCCCTCTGGTGGCCGAAATGACCAAAACCACTTCCGCCGCCGCGTCGGGCTCGCCGGCGACTAAACGCCGGCAGCCGACTCGGGTTTGACCACGGGTGGGCCCTGGTTGACTCCCCTGAGTCAATGACAGGTGGGGCCCAGCCCTGTTAATTAAACATGATTTGTTTTAATTAAGTTTTAATTAAAATAATCACCCTGACATGCGGGACCCACTGTCAGGTTTGACCTGGACCAGTTCCGTTGACCTGCTGACGTCACACTGACGTCAGGCTGACGCAGTAATTGATTTTCTGGATTTAAATTAAATCAGGAAATTCCAGAATATTATTTAAACTTCAAAAATTCATAACTTTTATTCTGTAACTCCAAATTGGACAAATTATATATGAAAAATGATCAGAAAAATCCAATCTATCCATCTGTACTATTTTCATGCATGATCAAACAAGTTAAATTGATGTTTTAAGCAGAACAAGAAAAGGCACTTAAAAAGGCCATATTTGAATTTGGAATTTGAATCTTTGATTCAAATTTGTTCAAACCCTTCTGGCTTTAGTTGCATTAGCCCAATACACTCATATTGCCATGTTTCATGCATGCATCATATTGTTGCACATTGTTTGGTGATGCTTGTGTATCGATGCCCTTTGCGACAGGTTCTGTCCC
>NW_021183334.1:0-1099 GCF_002162155.2 Triticum dicoccoides
CAGTTTGGGACGATTCTGGCCCGTTTCATGGACTATTACTCACCGTTTTGGGGTCCCAAAGCAATTTCCATGGTTGTCAAACTCCAAGGTGCGCTTACGTGTCGGTCATCAAGAATCACAGTTTTGGCCGATTCTGGCCTATTTCTTGGACTATTATTCTATTTTAGGGTCTCAGAGTCATTTCCACGATTGACGAACCCCGGGTGTGTTTACGTGTCGGTCATCAACACTCACATATTCGGCCGATTCTAGTCTGTTTCATGCACTGTTACTTAGCGTTTTTGGGACCTAGAGGAATTTCCGCGATTGATGAACCCCGGGGTGCATTTATGTGTCCGTCATCAACACTGAAAGTTTTGGCCAATTCTGACAAGTTTCATGGACTATTACTCACCGTTTTGGGGTCCCGGAGCGATTTCCATAGTTGTTGAACCCCAAGGTGTGCTTACGTGTCGGTCATCAAAAATCACAGTTTGAGCTGATTCTTGCCCGTTTCTTGGACTATTACTCTATTTTGGGGTCTCGTAGTCATTTCCATGATTGACGAACCCCAGGGTGCATTTACGTGTCGGTCATCAACACTCACATATTTGGCCGAATCGTGTCCGTTTTGTGCACTATTACTCAGTGTTTTGGGGACCCAGAGGGATTTCCACGATTGATGAACCCCGGGGTGCATTTATGTGTCTGTCGTCAACACTCACAGTTTTGTCCAATTCTGACCTGTTTCATGGACTATTACTCACCGTTTTGGGGTCCTGGAGCGATTTCCATAGTTGTTGAACCCCAACGTGTGATTACGTGTTGGTCATCAACACTCGCAGTTTTCGCCGATTCTGGCCCGTTTCATTGACTATTACTCACCGTTTTGGGGTCCCAAAGCGATTTGCAAGGTTGTCGAACTCCAAGGTGCGCTTACGTGTCGGTCATCAACAATCACAGTTTGGGCCGATTCTGGCCCGTTTCTTGGACTATTACTCTATTTTGCAGTCTCGGAGTCATTTCCACGATTAACGAACCCCGGTGTGCGTTTACGTGTCGGTCATCAACACTCACATATTCGGCTGATTCCAGTCCGTTTCGTGCACTATTACTCAGC
>NW_021183335.1:0-2975 GCF_002162155.2 Triticum dicoccoides
GTTTTGATGCGTAGGTAAGATTGGTTCTTGCTTAAGCCCGTAGCAGCCACGTAAAACTTGCAACAACAAAGTAGAGGACGTCTAACTTGTTTTTGCAGGGCATGTTGTGATGTGATATGGTCAAGACATGATGCTAAATTTTATTGTATGAGATGATCATGTTTTGTAACCGAGTTATCGGCAACTGGCAGGAGCCATATGGTTGTCGCTTTATTGTATGCAATGCAATCGCGCTGTAATGCTTTACTTTATCACTAAGCGGTGGCGATAGTCGTGGAAGCATAAGATTGGCGAGACGACAACGATGCTATGATGGAGATCAAGGTGTCGCGCCGGTGACGATGGTGATCATGACGGTGCTTCGGAGATGGAGATCACAAGCACAAGATGATGATGGCCATATCATATCACTTATATTGATTGCATGTGATGTTTATCTTTTATGCATCTTATCTTGCTTTGATTGACGGTAGCATTATAAGATGATCTCTCACTAAATTATCAAGATAAAAGTGTTCTCCCTGAGTATGCATCGTTGCCAAAGTTCGTCGTGCCCAGATACCACGTGATGATCGGGTGTGATAAGCTCTACGTCCATCTACAACGGGTGCAAGCCAGTTTTGCACAAGCAGAATACTCAGGTTAAACTTGACGAGCCTAGCATATGCAGATATGGCCTCGGAACACTGAGACCGAAAGGTCGAGCGTGAATCATATAGTAGATATGATCAACATAGTAATGTTCACCAATGAAAGCTACTCTATTTCACGTGATGATCGGTTATGGTTTAGTTGATTTGGATCACGTGATCACTTAGAGGATTAGAGGGATGTCTATCTAAGTGGGAGTTCTTAAATAATATGATTAATTGAACTTAAATTTATCATGAACTTAGTCGTGGTAGTATTTTGCAAATTATATTGTTGATCAATAGCTCGCGTTGTTGCTTCCCTATGTTTATTTTGATATGTTCCTGGAGAAAATTGTGTTGAAAGATGTTAATAGCAATGATGCGGATTGGATCCGTAATCTGAGGTTTATCCTCATTGCTGCACAGAAGAATTATGTCCTTGATGCACCGCTAGGTGACAGACCTATTGCAGGAGCAGATGCAGACGTTATAAACGTTTGGCTAGCTCAATATGACGACTACTTGATAGTTTAGTGCACCATGCTTAATGGCTTAGAATCGGGACTTCAAAGACGTTTTGAACGTCATGGACCATATGAGATGTTCCAGGAGTTGAAGTTAATATTTCAAGCAAATACCCGAGTTGAGAAATATGAAGTCTCTAACAAGTTCTATAGCTAAAAAATGGAGGAGAATCGCTCAACTAGTGAGCATGTGCTCAGATTGTCTGGGTACTACAATCGCTTGAATCAAGTGGGAGTTAATCTTCTAGATAAGATAGTGAGTTGACAGAATTCTCTAGTCACCATCACCAAGTTAGTAGAACTTCGTGATGAACTATAATATGAAAGGGATAACGGAAACAACTCCCAAGCTCTTCGTGATGCTGAAATCAACGAAGGTAGAAATCAAGAAAAAACATCAAGTGTTGATGGTTGACAAGACCACTAGTTTCAAGAAAAGGGCAAAGGGAAGAAGGGGAACTTCAAGAAGAATGGCAAGCAAGTTGCTGCTCAAGTGAAGAAGCCCAAGTCTGATCCTAAGCCTGAGACTAAGTGCTTTTACTGCAAAGGGACTGGTCACTGGAAGTGGAACTGCCCCAAGTATTTGGCGGATAAGAAGGATGGCAAGGTAAACGAAGGTATATTGGATATACGTGTTATTGATGTGTACTTTACTAGTGTTTATAGCAACCCCTCGGCATTTGATACTGGTTCAGTTGCTAAGATTAGTAACTTGAAACGGGAGTTGCAGAATAAACAGAGACTAGTTAAGGGTGAAGTGACGATGTGTGTTGGAAGTGATTCCAAGATTGATATGATCATCATCGCACACTCCCTATAATTTCGGGATTAGTGTTGAACCTAAATAAGTGTTATTTGGTGTTTGCGTTGAGCATGAATATGATTTGATCATGTTTATTGTAATACGGTTATTCATTTAAGTAAGAGAATAAATTGTTGTTCTGTTTACATGAATAAAACCTTATATGGTTACACACCCAATGAAAATAGTTCATTGGATCTCGATCGTAGTGATACACATAATCATAATATTGAACCAAAAGATGCAAAGTTAATAATAATAGTGCAACTTATTTTTGGCACTGCCGTTTAGGTCATATTGGTGTAAAGCGCATGAAGAAACTCCATGCTGATGGGCTTTTAGAATCACTTGATTATGAATCAGTTGATGCTTGCGAACCATGCCTCATGGGCAAGATGACTAAAACTCTGTTCTTCGGAACAATGGAGCGAGCAACAGATTTGTTGGAAATCATACATACTGATGTATGTGGTCCGATGAATATTGAGGCTCGCGACAAGTATCATTATTTTCTGATCTTCACAGATGATTTGAGCAGATATGGGTATATCTACTTAATGAAACACAAGTCTGAAACAGTTGAAAAATTCAAAGAATTTCAGAGTGAAGTGGAGAATCATCGTAACAAAAATGAAAGTTTCTACGATATGATCGCAGAAGTAAAATATTTGAGTTACGAGTTTGGTCTTCAATTAAAACAATGTGGAATAGTTTCACAAACTCATGCCACCTGGAACACCACAACATAATGGTGTGTCCGAATGTCATAACCGTACTTTATTAGATATGGTGCGGTCTATGATGTCTCTTACCGATCTACCACTATCGTTTTGGGGTTATGCATTAGAGACAGCTGCATTCACGTTAAATAGGGCACCATCAAAATCCGTTGAGACGACGCCTTATGAACTATGGTTTGGCAAGAAACCAAAGTTGTCGTTTCTTAAAGTTTGGGGCTGCGATGCTTATGTGAAAAAGCTTCAACCTGATAAGCTCGAACCCAAATCGGAGAAATGT
>NW_021183336.1:0-1251 GCF_002162155.2 Triticum dicoccoides
GGTGTCGCCTTACCTTTGCCCGGGACCGTTTGCGCATTTTGGCTCACGTATATGATAGTGTCGCTAGCATCCATATGATAAAGAGCCCGGGCTGACATGGCTAGTCGTAAACCCAAAGTGGCACAGACTTACAGGGACAGGCATCCATGACCCAGCATCGAACGTGTCGGTCATCAGCAAGTGGGTCCGGGCTGTAGCACTGGGCTAGCAGGACTCCGGTAAACCGGGCTGTAGCGGGCTAACAGGACTCCGGTACTCAATGCGTGACATTTCCCCGAAGGGACAGACACAGGAACGAAGAAGGACACATGCCAGCCAGCCTAAGTGTTCCAGAGCAGTAGCAAGCTACCATGGCTCAGCGGTAACACTAGGAGACATTTCCCGGTAAGAGAGGCTACTAAAGATAAACAACTAGGTAGTCAGATCCCACACATACCAAGCATTTCAATAACATACACACAATATGCTCGATATGTGCAATACAACATGGCATCACAAAATGACTCTACGACTCAAGTAGTTTATTCAATAGGCTCCGAGGAGCGCGATATTACAATCATGGGTCTCATGACCCAACACTCAGAGCATACAAGTCAAAGCACAAGCGGAAGCTATCATGTCTGGGTACAAACATCTATAAATGGAAAAGGCTGAGAAGCCTGACTATCTATCAGATCCTGCGGAGGGCACAAGATCGTAGCTGAGGTATCAAGCTAAACGTCGAAGTCCACGTGGAACTACTAGTGAGACTGAAGTCTCTCTGCAAAACATAAAATAGGCAAACGTGAGTACAAATGTACCCAGCAAGACTTACATCAGATCTATCTACACATGCATCATTATCAACAAAGGGGATGGTGGAGTTTGACTGCAGCAAGCCAGCTTTGACTCGGTGGCTATCCTGAACTACGACTGCAAGTAACTCTTTTGAGGTGGCGCACACGAGTCCACATATTCACCATATCAATACACCACTATGGATCCGCTCCCGTCTCCCTACGAGAACGCCATCCATAGCACTCACGCTTATCTTGCGTATTTTAGAGTATCCACTTTCACTTGTCTATGAACTGATATAAGCAACCTAGAAGTCCTTTTCCGCGGACACGGCTATTCGAATAGATGATGTTAACCCTGCAGGGGTGTACTTCTTCATACATGTTTCCACCACTTAGCGTCTGCACACGACATGTGCTCGGCAGACTTCAAGCGAAAGCCGACGTGGGTGTAGACCACGACCTACCTAAACAC
>NW_021183337.1:0-732 GCF_002162155.2 Triticum dicoccoides
ACCGACATGTAAGCGCACCCTTGGGTTGACTAACTATGGAAATCGCTTCGGGACCCCAAATCGGTGAGTAATAATCCAAGAGATGGGCCAGAATCGGCCAAAACTGCGAGTGTTGATGACCAACACGTAAACGCATCATAGGGTTTGTTAATCGTGGAAATCACTCTGGGACCCCAAAACAGTGAGTAATAGTCCGTGAAACGGGCCAAGATCGGCCAAAGCT
This sequence comes from Triticum dicoccoides, assembly GCF_002162155.2. Taxonomy (NCBI): domain Eukaryota; kingdom Viridiplantae; phylum Streptophyta; class Magnoliopsida; order Poales; family Poaceae; genus Triticum; species Triticum dicoccoides. The sequence continues at coordinate 224 of NW_021183337.1, forward strand.
GCCAGTTTTGAGGACCGACACATAGACGCATCCCAGGGTTTGTTAATCGTGGTAATCACTCCATGACCCCAAACCAGTGAGTAATAGTCCATGAAATGCGCCAGAATCGGCCATAACTGCCAGTGTTGATGACCGATACGTAAACGCATCCCAGGGTTTGTTAATCGTGGTAGTCACTCTCGGACCCCAAAACAGTGAGTAATAGTCCATGAAACGGGCTAGAATCGGCCAAAACTGTGAGTGTTGATGACCGACACGTAAACGCATCCCAGGATTTGTTAATCGTGGAAATCACTCTGGGACCCCAAAACAGTGAGTAATAGTTCATGAAACGGGCCAGAATCGGCCAAAACTGCGAGTGTTGATGACCGGCACATAGACGCGTCCCAGGGTTCGTTAATCGTGGTAATCACTCTGGGACCACAAAACAGTGAGTAATAGTCCATGAAACGGGCCAGAATCGGCCAAAACTGCCAGCGTTGATGACCGACACGTAGACGCATCCTAGG
>NW_021183338.1:0-1638 GCF_002162155.2 Triticum dicoccoides
ATACCGAAACGATGGGTTCCCTTCAGAGGGGTGACCCGAAGGTAAGCCTTCTCGTCAACCTCGAAAGTCATAGCCTTATGTTTTCGGTCATATTGACTCTTTTGACGAGATTGGGCTGTTTTCAACTTTTCACGAACGATGCGAACTTGTTCTTCTGCTTCCTGAATCATATCCGGGCCAAAGAATTGTCTTTCCCCGGTCTCTGACCAGTTAAGGGGTGTTCGACACCGTCGTCCATAGAGAACTTCAAAAGGGGCTTTACCCAAGCTAGATTGATAGCTGTTGTTGTAAGCGAATTCGGCAAATGGAAGGCACTTCTCCCAATCCATTCCGAATGAGATAACAGAGGCTCGAAGCATGTCTTCTAGAATCTGGTTGACGCGTTCCACTTGACCACTCGACTGAGGGTGGAAAGCGGTGCTAAAGGAGAGACGGGTTCCCATAGCATTTTGGAAGCTTTCCCAAATCGAGAGGTGAAAAGACTTCCTCGATCCGAGTTAATTTCCAAAGGAACACCATGGAGAGACACGATCCGGGAGATGTATAAGTCTGCCAGCTGACTAGCGGTTATACTCTTACGAACAGGTAAGAAATGGGCTACTTTGGAAAGACGATCGACAACGACGAAGATAGCATTATTCCCTCTCTTGGTCCTGGGAAACCCGGTAATGAAATCCATACCAATTTTATCCCATTTCCATTCAGGAATAGCTATGGGTTGAAGGGTGCCAGCAGGCCGTTGAAGCTCTGCTTTTACACGACGACAGACGTCGCAATTAGCAATATACTGAGCAATTTCTCTCTTCATCCTAGTCCACCAGAACCTCTGGCGTAGGTCCTGATACATCTTAGTACTACCGGGATGAATGGTGAGAGGAGATTCATGAGCCTCCTTAAGGATCAACTGCCGTAGATGCTGGTTCTTGGGAACCACTAAACGGTTCCCAAAGTACACAACACCATGATCATTTGTGGAGAAACAACTAGCACCTCCGCTAGCAATGTTCTCCTTGATTTTAGATATTCCCTTATCTCGCTTTTGGGCAGCAATGATTTGATCCATAAGAGTAGGTTTTGCTACCAAGGTGGAAAGAAATCCTTGAGGAACAATGTGAAGGTTAAGCTTCCAAAATTCCTCATGGAGAAGCGGTTGACCTTGTTGTAACATTAGGTTGTTACAATGAGATTTACGACTTAGCGCATCAGCCATGACGTTGGCTTTCCCTGGGGTGTAAGTTATTCCTAAGTCGAAATCTGTGATCAACTCAACCCAACGTCTTTGCCTGAGATTCAAATCCGGTTGGGTGAAAATGTACTTCAGACTTTGGTGATCAGTGAATATTTCGCAACGGTTACCGAGGAGGTAATGTCGCCAGGTCTTGAGTGCATAGACTACGGCTGCAAGCTCTAGATCATGAGTAGGATAATTCTCCTCATGTGGGTGCAATTGCCGTGAAGCGTAGGCAATTACGTGTCGATCTTGCATGAGAATGCAACCTAGTCCTTGTCGCGAGGCGTCGCAGTAGATAACAAAGTCCTTGGAGAAGTCTGGCGGTACCAGTACGGGAGCAGAAGTCAGGCGTCTTTTCAGTTCCTGAAAGCTGTGCTCACATTGTGGAGTCCATTCGAACTTCTTAT
>NW_021183339.1:0-1760 GCF_002162155.2 Triticum dicoccoides
TTTCCGCCTTGCTTTCCAAGTTGAAACCTTCACTCCTTGTTTGCAGCGTTGCCCCCTTGCCGGCAACCCTCCTTCACGCTGCTCGGCCTCGTCTATCCAGGCAGGTAATCCACACCATACCCCATCCTCCTCCTCCTTCCACATCCCACATGCCCCTACCGCCGGCACGACACCTTCCACCCAAATCACCGACCCCTCCACCAAATAAGTGCCGCCCTAAGCCATGGTGCAAGCAGTATAGCCAGGAGCTCAAGGAGCATTTGGCAGCAGAGGAGCAAATCGCGGCCGCACGCGTGAATGAGGTTGTGATGGCTGCCATTCGGGCCGAACCCCAGATCTTGGAGGAGCACCTCGCCGTCAAGGCCACTATCAACGCCTCGCGCGCTGACGCCGCGACGCGGTTGGCTGCTTTAAACGACAGGTCGTGGCGTTTTCTTGAGGCCACCCTTGGTGCCTTTGACAAAGACTACGAGGTGTTTTCTCAGCGTGCACGTGCTTACCTCAACTCGAGAGCCAGAAGGTTGGTGCCCGGAGTGGCTCAGGCAACTCACCACTACGACGAGGGCACCCATGATGCAGAGGCTGTTGGGGAACGTAGCAGAAATTCAAAATTTTCCTACGCGTCACCAAGATCTATCTATGGAGAAACCAGCTACAAGTAGAAAGAGAGAGTGCATCTACATACCCTTGTAGATCTCTAAGCGGAAGCGTTCAAGTGAACGGGGTTGATGGAGTCGTACTCGTCGTGATTCAAATCACCGATGATCAAGTGCCGAACGGACAGAACCTCCGCGTTCAACACACGTACAGCTCGGTGACGTCTCCCACACCTTGATCCAGCAAGGGGAGAGGGAGAGGTTGAGGAAGACTCCATCCAGCAGCAGCACAACGGCGTGGTGGTGATGGAGGAGCGTGGCAATCCTGCAGGGCTTCGCCAAGCACCTACGGGAGAGGAGGAGGTGTCACGGGAGGGAGGGAGGCGCCAAGGGCTCAGGTATGGATGCCCTCCCTCCCCTCCACTATATATAGGGGCAGGGGATAAGGGGGAGGCGCAGCCTTGCCCCCTACTCCAAGAAAGGGGTGCGGCTAAGGAGGGGGGAGGAGTCCATCCTCCCCAAGGCACCTCGGAGGTGCCTTCCCCCTTTAGGACTCTCCCCTTTTTCCTTTATCTTGGCGCATGGGCCTCTAGGGGCTGGTGCCCTTGGCCCATGTAGGCCAAGGCGCACCCCCTACAGCCCATGTGGCCCCCCGGGGCAGGTGGCCCCACCCGGTGGGCCCCCGGGACCCTTCCGGTGGTCCCGGTACAATACGGATGACCCCGAAACTTGTCCCGATGGCCGAAACAGGACTTCCTATATATAAATCTTTACCTCCGGACCATTCCGGAACTCCTCGTGACGTCCGGGATCTCATCCGGGACTCCGAACAACATTCGGTTACCACATACAAGCTTCCTTTATAACCCTAGCGTCATCGAACCTTAAGTGTGTAGACCCTACGGGTTCGGGAGACATGCAGACATGACCGAGACGTTCTCCGGTCAATAACCAACAGCGGGATCTGGATACCCATGTTGGCTCCCACATGTTCCACGATGATCTCATCGGATGAACCACGATGTCAAGGACTCAATCGATCCCGTATACAATTCCCTTTGTCTAGCGGTATTTTACTTGCCCGAGATTCGATCGTCGGTATACCGATACCTTGTTCAATCTCGTTACCGGCAAGTCTCTTTACTCGTTCCGTAACACATCATC
>NW_021183340.1:0-2076 GCF_002162155.2 Triticum dicoccoides
AATTTGTACATAGTAATGTTTGAAGTGATGCTCATATCTAACTTCCGCATAAATATATTCTTTGGCGTTTTTATTTTTTATGTAACCCTTGTACCATTTCAGCAGACCTTTCATTTGTGGAGGTAGATCCTGTTCCTGCGCAGGCTCGACGAGAGGCCCATTCTTCACATATGTAATTACTACCTCCTTCACTGGCGCCTCATCAAGGCCTAACAGTTCACGAAGAGTAATACCTAAGTTGGCCGCTTGTTCTCTGGCACTCGTTACAGTCAATCCATGTGCTACCGCAGCTGCTATGATATCGGGGTCATCCGGACCGGCGGCTTTCACTATAAGCGGGGCAATCGATTGTTTACTTTGTTCCCTGAGCTGGGCAACTCGTTTCCCGCTTTTTTTACTTTCTAATTCCGTTTTCTCGGCCTCCTCCAAGGCTTTGTTCTCCTGGTTCTCCGCCCGCTCTTTCTTCTCCTTCAACATGAGTGCCTGCCTACGAAGTTCACGTGCATAGTCGTCAGGCAGATTCTTCGCGGCTTGGGACGGTGTGCTCAAAAATGACTTAGCCCACTTCTTTTGCTCATCAGAAAATACTGGCTTGGGCTCGGGCTCTCTTTTCTTCTTGCAGTCCACCTTCCATTTCTCATGATCAGCAGCCGCGGCCGCGGCAGTTTCCTCGGCACTACGTTCCCAAGGCCTTGTGGGGAGAGGCTTCAATGATGGCTCTGGTACCTTTGTGGTCTTAGGTACATAAGGGTCCGGGTTAATAATCCAGGACTGCTTCTGCTTCTTTGCCGGAGGTGGATTGGGGGGCGGCGTCTGATCACCCGCCGGACGAGGACTGGGGGGCGGCGTCTGATCACCCGCCGGACGTTGTGGACTGGGGGGCGTCGGCTGACGTGACGGAGGTGTAGGTGAACCGCCACCACCGTAGGGGGGTGGACTTGTTGTCCTTGGCGCCTCGCCTGGAAACTTGATAAACTTCTTTTGCCATAGAATGAAATGGCGCTTGACATCTCCATGTCTTTTCTCCCCTTCAGGTGTAGCAATGTCAATCTCCAGGTCCTCAAACCCTTGGACTATGTCCTCCACCGTGACACGAGCATAGCCATCTTGAATGGGGGTGTTGTGGTGGAGTGCTCCAGGTAAACATGGTAAAGCACTGCCGATGGCTACCTTCACGGACATGTTCCCGATAGGATAATACAGATGACATTCTTTCATCTCCTTTATATCGTCCACGGGGTAGCGAGGAGGCTCCGGTGCAGTAATTTCGACCACCAGAGGCTCCGGTGCAGTAATTTCGACCACCAGAGGCTCCGGTGCAGTAATTTCGATCGTCGGTGCATCTGCAGCAGCCGGTGGGGCCTCCGTGGAAGCCACACTGCTTCTCCGCTGCTGGCTTCTGAGATCCGCTGGATGATCTTCATGCTGCGCCCGAGCTGCATCTCGTTCGGCTACTAGTACACTCACGGTTTTCTTCATCACATCCATTTCCGATGCCAACCGCGCCACAACATCTGCTTCCCGATCCATCTTTCTCTTCCGGCTTCTGTAACCGTACGGGTCATCGTTCTGGGGGAACCCTATTTTCCACGGAATGTGCCCCATGCCTCGTACAAGTCCTCCGTGTTCATGATTCCCGAGGGCTTTTGTCAGCGCGTCGTTCTCTCTGTTGAACTTGATCTTCCCCTCTTGAGCATCCCTCATTGCGTCAATAAGGGCTTGGGTGGGTTTAATTATTTTGCCCCGGTAAACACAGTCCCCTGTCTCCGGGTTCAGCGTTCCCCCATGCCCGTACCACCAGCTTTTGGCCCTTGGGTCCCATCCCTCCGTACCTGGACGGATTCCTCGCGCCCTCAGCTCGTTCTCCATCTTCTCCCACCTAGGCTCCCAAAGGCGATACCCTCCTGGCCCCATAATATGATTGTACTCCTTCTTAGCCGCATTTTCCTTATTTTTTTCGATATTTGAATGAACTGCTCCGATTTCTTTTGCTTCACAAATTCTGGCCAATCATGTTTCAGTTTCTCATATTGTCCTTTGAAATCCGGAGTCTTGTTCTGCTTGACAAAGTCATGG
>NW_021183341.1:0-2057 GCF_002162155.2 Triticum dicoccoides
TAATAAATCATACATATTTAGAGAGCAATTTTTATTGCTTGCGACGATGGCAACTTACTTGAAGGATCTTACTCAATCCATAGGTAGATATGGTGGACTCTCATGGCAAAACTAGGCTTAAGGATATTTGGAAGCACAAGTAGTATCTCTACTTGGTGCAAATAATTTGGCTAGCATGAGAGGGAAAGGCAAGCTCAACATGTTGGATAATCCATGACAATATAATTTATTTCAGATGTAAGAAAACATAACCCATTACATTGTCTTCCTTGTCCAACGTCAACTCTTTTGCATGTCATATTTTAATGAGTTCTCACAATCATAAAAGATGTCCAAGATAGTATATTTTTATGTGAAAATCTCTCTTTCTTTATTACTTCCTATTAATTGCAACAATGACCAAAACTATGTTTGTCAACTCTCAACAACTTTTATTCATCATACACTTTATATGTGAGGTCATTACTCTCCATAAGATCCATACGATCTCTTTATTTCTTTTTTATTCTTTCTCTTTTATTTTATTTCCTCAAGATCATAGCAAGATAATCAAGCCCTTGACTCAACACTAATCTTTATTATATATAGCTCACGGACTCGATTACATAGAAGGATCATAAAGCAAAAAAGTCAAGGCTAGATCATTGTAAGTGCATCTAGTGCCCCTTAGTGATTTTGGTGTATTGAAGACTTATAGGTTAAGGGACTAATGCACTTGTGAGTGTACACAGGTCTATAAGTCTATGAGGAGTTTGATATTTACAGAGAAAGTCGACCCCTAAAAATAAAGTTCTTCGACTGAAGACTTTCTGAAGACTTTGAAAGTGAAGAAATTGGTGTGACCTTGAAGACTTGGTATTCATTCGAGGAACATGAAGCGTGAAGATTTTTGTTTTCGTAGTTTCATTTTCTCTTTCTTGAGTCATAGGAAACATCGTACTGTTAAAGGGGGGCGAGGAAATACTAAGGAAAAATTTCCATGTGATGCTCAACTCAAAATCCTACACCTACCAATCCCTTCGAGTGAAGCCATTGGAAATCTCATACAGTTAAGTCATATTCTTCAGTGACAGAGACGAAGTTCTTCTGGTCTCTGAGGAATTTGTTCTGACTGAGGAGTTAGGAATTCGCTAGTGCGGATTGCCTACATAGTGAGGAACATGATAGCCCTGAGGATTTCACCACTCAAAATTCTGACCGTTGCTGTGCTATGCGCTAGCTGTCCCAAAATATCTATCCACCTAACGGTCATATCATTGAAGGGAATTTATGTCTTATCATGTCGGGTTGCTCCCTAGGCTATAAATAGCTGCCCCCTACAACCACTAGCTGGTTGGCTGCTCCGAGAGAAACTGACACTTGTTATTTGAGAGCATCCCATCCTTCGAGGACTTTGAGCGAAAATCATCAAATGAGGAAAACCCAAACCCAAACACCTTCAAACCCCAAGTGATTGAGCATCACTGAAGAGATTGATCCTGCGTGGATCCAACGCTTGTTACCTTTGAAGACTGTGCTTCTTCCAGACGGTTAGGCGTCATGGTCTAGAGCATCCAAGAGGAATTGTGGATCGCCGAGTGACCAAGTTTGTGAAGGTTCGGAAGTCACCTGAAGACTTACCACGAGTGATTGGGCGAGGTCTGTGTGACCTTAGCTGAAGGGGAATACGGTGAGGACTGAGTGTCCTGAGCTGCGTGTTCAGGACTGGGTGTCCGGGACTGTGTGTCCTCAGGTTTAAATACCCAGCCGCCCTAACCAGACGTACAACTAAGACAACAGTTGGAACTGGTCTACCAAATCATTGTCTTCACCAAGCTTACTGGTTCCATTTCCTCAACTCTTTGATTTCCTCATAACTGTGTTGTGTGATTGTTCATATCTGTGCTTGAAGACTTTGACTGAAAATTTTCTTAATTTCCTCAGTTCAATTTCTTCAGTCTGTTTGTCTTCATCCTGTGTTATCCTATGCTTACGCTTTCTGTACTCTATGCCTGTCTTCATTTCATCATGATGACTATGCTTGTGTTCTGTTATGTTTACTTTTGAGTACTTATTCC
>NW_021183342.1:0-813 GCF_002162155.2 Triticum dicoccoides
CCAAAACGGTGAGTAATAGTGCACGAAACGGGTCAGAACTGGCCAAAACTTCGAGTGTTGGTGACCGACACGTAAGCACACATTGGGGTTCGACAACCATGGAAATCGCTTTGTGACCCCAAAACGGTGAGTAGTAGTCCATGAAAGAGCCCAGAATCGGACAAACCTAGGATTATTGATGAACAACATATAAAGGCACCCCGGGGTTCGAAAATCATGGAACTCACTCACGGACCCCAAATCAGCGAGTAATAGTCCAAGAAACGGGCCAGAATCAGCCAAAACTACAAGTGTTGATGACCGACACGTAAACGCATCCCAGGGTTCGTTAATCGTGAAAATCACTATGGGACCCCAAAACAGTGAGTAATAGTCCATGAAACGGGCCAGAATCGGCCAAATCTGTGAGTGTTTATGACCGACACGTAAGCGCACCTTGGGGTTCAACAACTATGGAAATCGCTTCGGGGCCCCAAAACGATGAGTAATAGTCCACGAAACAGGTCAGAATCGGCCAAAACTACGAGTGTTGGTGACCGACACGTAAACGCACCACAGGGTTCGTTAATCGTGGAAATCACACCGGGACCCCAAAAAGGTGAGTAATAGTCCATGAAAGAGCCTAGGATAGAACAAACTTAGGATTATTGATGAACGACACATAAACGCACCCCGGGGTTCGACAATCATGGAAATCGCTCAGGGACCCCAAAGCAGTGAGTAATGGTCCAAGAAACGAACAGAATCGGCCAAAACTACAAGTGTTGATGACTGACACGTAAACGCAACCCAGGGTTCGTTAATCGTGGAAAT
>NW_021183343.1:0-1198 GCF_002162155.2 Triticum dicoccoides
TATGGGGAGGTGGCCAACTTCCTCAATCAAGATATTATAATAACAGGTCTTCCGGCTGGGTGTGTTGGCCACGACATCCACTTTACCGGTTTTCGAGGGACCGATATTATAGTTCTTGGGAAATGTTCCAAACCATCATATCTGCCTGAGATTCAGATCTGGTTGGTGTCAGGATATTCCAGACTCATCGAGTCTAGGAAGAAAAATGAAAGTTTGCAACACAATTCGACGAGACAACGCTGCGAGATTCTCGGGGAATGAACTACGATAGTAAGCTCCAAAACATGAGCTGGTTCTGCTACAAACATGTGAACACGCTGTCCCAGACAAACATGACCACGTGGTAGTCTTATAATAAAACACTACCGAGTTCAGGTGGGGAACCATCATTAATGACATCGAAGTCTCCACGCGTGGAAGCCCAAAGAGTTCACCTTGGACAGACTCCTTTATCTTTGAACAACTCAATCAGTGGCTTGGTGTGCTCGGAACACATATGGAATGAAGGTTGCAAGTCTCCAGACCACAGAATACTTCGCACATATGCATGACTGACTTGGATGATTCCAGAGGAAGCAAAACTAACTTTCTCAAATCCACGGCGGCAACTTTCACCAAATGCACGTGTATAAGAGGAAGTCACTCCTTTTATCAAACAAATACTTCATGAGTTAGCATGAAGAAATGCTTTCAAAAGTTTCCAACACTAGCTTAATGTTCAACAAAATCATGGAGGAGATAAGGATGTTGTCAATGGGCTCAACAACAATTCTTCCGGGGTTCCCTTTAAAAGGAATTCCATAGTTAAGAGAACAAGTGTTAGCATTGGTCAGACCCAAAAGATATAATGGTGTATGCTCGAGGGATCAACCACGAGTAAGACAACATTACGAATATCGTTGGTTCTGGTCTGATTGGATGATAGCCCATACTCAAATTATAGATGGGGTAAGACAATAGGTCCAACAACTGATCACAAGGACCAATTAATGAAGATATCATCTTTCTTCAACACACACACATACACAGAAAGATATCCCTTAACATGAACTAAGTCAGACAAGCTTTTATCTTCCAACTCTCCAAGTTGTTGTCTAGCTTAACCAACTAGCTCCGGGATATCCATCACAGATTCTTGGAGAAAGGGTGGTTCACAAGAACCCGACTTGATCACGAGCTCAACATAGCAGTCAGGTGA
>NW_021183344.1:0-2383 GCF_002162155.2 Triticum dicoccoides
AGCGAGAAGTGTGCGGACAGTGGTCATGTGGGCCACAGGAGCAAAAGTCTCATCATAATCATGACCACGCTCCTGCTGAAAGCCACGAGCTACGAGGCGAGCTTTATAACGCTCAAGAGAACCATCAGAGTGAGTCTTAATCTTATAAACCCACTTACAAGTGATGGGACGAACATGGGGAGGAAGAGAAACTAGATCCCATGTGTCGTTACGCTCAAGGGCAGCAATCTCCTCTGCCATGACAAACTGCCATTCAGGATGGATAATAGCATCTCGATAAGAAGTTGGCTCAACAATGGTCGAAAGACCATAGCGAGAAGGAGAATATCGGTCAGGGGGCGGACAAGGCCGAGAACGAAGACCATAAGTCGGTTGAGAGGAGGAAGACGACACACCAGAAGTAGTGGGCACATCAGTAGACTCATCCACAACACGTCGACGATGAGTGTAATGGAAAGGAAAGGACGGGAGAGGTGGAATCACTGGAGATGGAGACGGGGAATGTATCAGTGATGAAGGTGGAGAAGAGGAAGGTACCGGTGATGAAGGTGGAGAGTCATGCAATGAGGGAGGAGAAGAAACCATAGGAGAAGACGGTGTCGGATCTGCGACAGCGGGGCGAGGAGTAGGAATATTGGGCGCAGAGGGAGGTGTATCCGGAAACATAAGAAAAGAGATGTCCTCCGTGGAAAAGGCCGAGGAGGATGGACGCGGGTAGAAGGGACGAGACTCATCAAAATTGACATCCCTGGAAATACGCATCCGGCGACCGACAGGATCCCAACATCGATAGCCCTTATGCTAATCACTGTATCCGAGAAAGACACACTCAATAGACTGAACGGTCAGTTTGGTGCGTTCACGAGGAGCAAGTAAAACGTAGAAAACACAACCAAACAAACGAAGCGCCGAATAATCAGGAGAACGACCAGAGAGACGCCCAAGAGGAATACCACCATGTAGAGCAGCAGATGGCTGGATGTTGATGAGATATGTGGAAGTGGTGACAGCCTTAGCCCAGAAGTGAGGCGGAAGAGAGGCGGCGATCATCATCGCACGCGCCGTCTCAAGAAGGTGACGATGCTTGCGCTCAACCACACCATTCTGAGCATGAGCACCAGGACAAGAGAACTGAACAAGAGTACCTTGCTCAGCAAGGAATTCTCGCAGCACATGGGAGATATACTCACCAGCTGAATCTGCACGAAAAACACGAATAGGAGTGGAAAACTGGGTACGAACCATGGCAGCAATTTTTTTGTATATAGACAAGACCTCACTACGAGAAGACATAAAGTAGATCCAAGTGTACCGGGAAAAATCATCTATAAAGGTAATGTGGTAGCAATGACCCCCTTTCGAAGCGAAGGGAGCCGGACCCCAAACATCAGAGTGAATGAGATCAAAGGGGCGCTCGGACACTGACTCACTATGAGGATAGGGGAGTTGAATCTGCTTACCAAGCCCGCAACCCAGACAATCCAATGAAGCGTTACCGGAGACAGACCCCAGAACACCACGATGAACCAAAGACGAGAGACGAGAACCGCATAAATGGCCAAGACGATGATGCCACTGTTGAAAAGAGCTGGTAGCTGCAGCAACAGGGGTGGTGAGACTGGCGACAGTGGCAGCGGAGGGAAGACGAAGCCAGTCAAGCTCCCAAAGACCATCAGAGCGTTGAGGGCCAGCACCAAGCAGAGCGCCCATGCAACGATCCTGAACAGAACACGAATCAAAGTCGAGAATAACCCTACAACTAGAATCAACAATCTGACCACCGGATATGAGCTGCATGGAAAGTCGGGGAACATGAGCTACAGAGGGAACATGAAATGAAGAAGTCCTAAGAGTGCCTCGACTAGCTACAGGGAGGGGAGTGCCGTCAGCCGTAAGAACACGAACAGGAGACTCGACAGGTCGAATGGAGGTCAAAGTGGAAGAACTATAAGTCATATGAAAAGATGCTCCGGTATCAAGAATCCATGGGGATGTACCTGAATGGGTAGAAGGTGGTTTCTTGGTGCCAGAAGGGTCAGTCACAAAACCTGCAGAATCTGTCGGTGAAGAATCCCAAGTAGCAAGCAGGCATCGCAGCTGCGCAATCTCACACGCAGACAAGCACGGTGCGGAAGAGGTCGAGGTAGAAACACCTGCCGACGATGAGCAGTCACCACCACCCGTGAAAGCCGTGTGTAGACTCGACGAAGAGCGGTAACTGGCGACCGCGGAAGCTGCGAGAGGAGACGATGTAGAGCGGCCACCAGCGTGCGCGGAAGCCACGAGAGGAGTCGACGAAGAGTGGTCACCGCCGCGGGCGGAAGCCGTGAGAGGAGTCAACGTAGAGCGGTCACCGCCGCGCGCGGAAGCCGCGAGAGGAGTC
>NW_021183345.1:0-1429 GCF_002162155.2 Triticum dicoccoides
TGGCCTATTACTCACTGTTTTGATGTCTCGGAGTGATTTCCATGATTAAGGAACCCCAGGGTGCGTTTAAGTGTCGGTCATCAGCACTCACTATTTTGGCCGATTCTGGTCCGTTTCGTGTACTATTACTCACTGTTTTGGGGTCCCAGAGCGATTTCCACGATTGACGATCCCCGGGGTGCGTTTACGTGTCCGTCGTCAACACTCAAAGTTTTGACCAATTCTGACCCGTTTCGTGGACTATTACTCATCGTTTTGGTGTACCGAAGCGATTTCCATAGTTGTTGAACCCCGAGGTGCGCTTACGTGTCGGTCATCAACACTCGCAGTTTTGGCCAATTCTGGCCTATTTCACGGCCTATTACTCACTGTTTTGGGGTCCTAAAGAGATTTCCATGGTTGTCGAACCCCAAGGTGTGCTTACGTGTTGGTCGTCAAGAATCGCAGTCTGGGCCGATTTTGGCCCATTTCTTGGACTATTACTCAGTTTTGGGTTCCCGAAGTGATTTCCACGATTGACGAACCCCTGGGTGCGTTTACGTGTGGGTCCTCAGGACTCACAATTTTGCCGATTCTGGTCAGTTTCGTGCACTATTACTCACCGTTTTGGGGACCCAGAGCGATTTCCATGATTGACGATCCCCAGGTTGAGTTTACGTGTCCGTCGTCAACACTCAAAGTTTTGGCCAATTCTGACCCGTTTAGTGGACTATTACTCACCGTTTTGGTGTCCCGAAGTGATTTCCATAGTTGTTGAATCCCAAGGTGCGCTTACATGTCGGTCATCAACACTCGCAGTTTTGGCCGATTCTGGGCTCTTTCATGGACTATTACTCACTGTTTTGGGGTCCCGAAGTGATTTCCATGGTTGTCGGACCCCATGGTGTGCTTATGTGTTGGTCGTTAAGACTCGCAGTCTGGGCCGATTCTAGCCCATTTCGTGGATTATTACTCACTGTCTTGTGGTCCCGGAGTGATTTCCTCGATTAACGAACTTAACCCCGGGGTGCGTTTATGTGCCGGTCAGCAACACTCACAGTTTTTGTCGATTCTGCCCCGTTTCATGGCCTATTACTCAGTGTTTTGAGGTCTCGGAGTGATTTCCACGATCATGGAACCCTAGGGTGCGTTTAAGTGTCGGTCATCAGCACTCACTATTTTGGCTGATTCTAGTCCGTTTCATGTACTATTACTCACTGTTTTGGGGTCCCAAAGCAATTTCCACGATTGACGATCCCCGGGGTGCGTTTACGTGTCCGTCGTCAACACTCAAAGTTTTGGCCAATTCTGACCCGTTTCATGGACTATTACTCGCCGTTTTGGTGTACCGAAGCTATTTCCATAGTCGTTGAACCCCGAGGTGCACTTACGTGTCGGTCATCAACACTCGCAGTTTTGGCCAATTCTGGCCTATTTCATGGCCTATTAC
>NW_021183346.1:0-1484 GCF_002162155.2 Triticum dicoccoides
TAGTTTCTGGTGTTTGTAGCCTACTGGAGGCCGTGGACAGCGCTGACCGTAGGGGTGGGCTGTGATGCGGTAGGTACGTGGCACGGTGTACCGAATACCCGTTAGGTATCTCGGGAACCCTGTTCACATCGTTCGGGGCCGTATGGGAAACCTCGGCCGGACTCCCTGCGGATGGAACCTGGATAGGCGATAAACCTGGACTGGAGGCTTAGGTGGTTAGGTAGGTCGTGGCCGACACCCACGTTGGGCTTCCGCTTGAAGGTTGCCGAGTACATGTCGTGTAAACGACGGTAAGTGGTGAGAGCGTGTATGAAGAAGTACACCCCTGCAGGGTTATCATAATCTATTCGAATAGCCGCGTCCGCGGTAAAGGACTACTTGGTTGCCTATACAGTTCATAGACAAGTAAATGGAAACTACTAAAAGTCTCAAGATAAGTGTGAGTGCCGAGGATGGCTCTTCCGTAGGAAGACGGAGGCAGATCCTCGGTAGTGTATTGAATTGGTGAGTAGTGGACTCGTGTGCGCAAAACCATTCAAGTTGGAGTATCGTAGGATAGCCTAGCCAAGAGTCAAAGCTGGCTTGCTGCAATAACTCCACCAACCCTTCTTGATAACATGCATGTATGTAGGATCCGATGTAAGTCTTGCTGAGTACCTTTGTACTCATGTTGCTATAATCTACATTTTTACAGAAGACGCTTCAACCCCTTCTGATGGGTTCTATGTAGACGTTGACATCAACGAGTAGGCTAAAGACCCAGGTGGTGACCCTGAGCTTGTGAAGGACCATGTAGTATAGCTAGGCTTTCCAAGCCTCTTTTATTTTACTAAGTTGTTTGTACTCAGACAAGTTACTTCCGCTGCTGGTTTGTATGACTGTATGACTTGTATGTTGGGTCGTGAGACCCGTACCTTTGTGTATGTTATGTATGGCTCCCTGAGCCTTAAATAAAGTACTTGTGTCGTAGAGTCATGTTGTGATGCTTCGTTGTATTTGCACATATCGAGCACATTGTGTGTATGATTGAAATGCTTGGTATGTGTGGGATCTGACTATCTAGTTGTTTATCTTTAGTAGCCTCTCTTACCGGGAAATGTCTCCTAGTGTTACCGCTGAGCCCTGGTAGCTTGCTACTGCTCTGGAACACTTAGGCTGGCCGGCATGTGTCCTTCTTCGTTCCTGTGTCTGTCCCTTCGGGGAAATGTCACGCTTTGAGTACCGGAGTCCTGTTAGCCCGCTACAGCCCGGTTTACCGGAGTCCTGCTAGCCCAGTGCTACAGCCCGGACCCACTTGCTGATGACCGACACGTTCGAAGCTGGGTCATGGATGCCTGTCCCTGTAAGTCTGTGCCACTTTGGGTTTACGACTAGTCATGTCAGCCCGGGCTCTTTATCATATGGATGCTAGCGACACTATCATATACGTGAGCCAAAAGGCGCAAACGGTCCCGGGCAAAGGTAAGGCGACACCCGTGGGGATA
>NW_021183347.1:0-1437 GCF_002162155.2 Triticum dicoccoides
AGAAAAGAAAATCTGTTCTGGATGGACAAAGGATCGTCAGGGTAACCAACTCAATTAGCCACTTATCTGTCATGTTGGAGAAAATGAACTTACTTCACTTTTTCCTGGTACTACATAACCACACAAAATAAAGACTAAAATAATTCCTAAAAACTTTGATATATTGTACGCCCTCACATTTATAATCTTTAAAATATGAACTAATTTGGGCAATAGAATTAAGAGTTTATTGTTATTTCCCTACAAAGATACAAATATTTGGATCAAAATTTCATATTCTGCAAAAAAAAACTGATAAAATTGTGACGACAACACCTCAGAGCTCAACTCCCCGGGACACTGCCACAACCTCTAAATGTCACGAGGCACCAAAAACAATGTTCTCATCACAAAACCATCGGAACGATTGCAAGATACCCGCGTGAGCCTAAAAAAATATTCGTGAAATTTGAGGAGAGAAGAGTCAAAACTCTACGTCATCGTGGCGGAAAGGAAAGGGGTGCCACGACAACTACGACAGAAAATGTGCCACGGCGGCGAAGCGGAAATGATGCCACGACAACATTCCGATGATCCGGTAGCTCACAAGGATACCGATGAGTGTGTCATGCAAGATGATGGGGTGCTCCCGGATAACGGGTTCCCACATGTCGACGGCAAGGCAACGAGGAACTCGCAAAGAACAGCTCGGACACGGTGCAACCACGATCATCTCATACATCACATGCATTCGTTCACGGGCGTCGTCTCAGTGGCTATACCTTCGAACTGTGCGTTTTTCGGGGCGGAATGAGTTCGTCGAGGGAAGTAGAGGAAGTAGTCGTTCCGCAGCGGTAGTAGGGGATGTAGTGGTAAATGACGATGGTAGAGGAACTCGCTATATTGGCGACGGTAGAGGTACATGTTTTCTTGTCAAAATCACAGCGGCGGTAGTTGTACATGGTTTGTAGATGTTCGAGTCACTAGTAGAGGTACTTTGCATAGCATTACAAGGTCGGTCTCGCCGTTCTCGGTCTCGGCAGCGTAGTTGTACAAGCGCGACATCGGACTTGTCGAATCCGAAATCTTCGGGGGCGTCGTGGTACTTGGCGAATCCGTGTAGTCGTGCACGTTCCAACATCAATCTTGGAGGGACACCGATGGCGTGGTACTTGGCGAATCCGGGAGACGGTACTTGACGATCCAGGTATGGATCTTGACGGGCTCGACGATTCCAAGTGGCACCGGCACACATCCACGGTAGTCGTCCACTTGAAGGCGGTAGACGAAATGGCGATCCAGGGTACTTGGTGTGCAGCGAGCAACGTTGTGGTGCAAAGGTGCAGCGGTAGGCTCGAACAACAAAAGTGTTGCCGGGATGCAACATGGAAGATGGGACGCGTGCAACAGAGGCTAGCGGCAACGCACGTCTATGGCCCACGGCCAGAATGAGCAGGA
>NW_021183348.1:0-1170 GCF_002162155.2 Triticum dicoccoides
TGGACTATTACTCACTGTTTGGGGTCCCGGTGTGACTTGCGCAATTAACAAACCCCGGGGTGCGTTTACGTGTCGATCATCAACACTTGCAGTTTCGGCCGATTCGGGCTCGTTTTGTGGCACTCGCAGTTTTGGCGGATTCTGGCCCGTTTCATGGACTATTACTCACTGTTTTGGGGTCCCGGAGTGCTTTCCTTGATTAACAAACCCCGGGGTGCGTTTACATATCGGTCATCAACACTCATGGTTTTTGTCGATTCTGACTCGTTTCGTGGACTATTACTCACCGTTTTGGGGTCCCGAAGAGATTTCCATAGTTGTTGAACCCCAAGGTGCGCTTACATGTATGTCATATCAATCGCAGTTTGGGCCGATTTTTGGCCCATTTCTTGGACTATTACTTAGTTTCGGGGGTCCTGGAGTGATTTCCACAATTTACGAACCCCGTGGTGCGTTTACGTTTCGGTCATCAACACTCAGAATTTTGGCCGATTCTGGTCCGTTTCGTGCACTATTACTCGCCGCTTTGGGGTCCTAGAGCGATTTCCATGGTTGTTGAACTCCAAGGTGCACTTATGTGTCTGTCATCAACATTCATAGTTTTTGCCAATTCTGGCCCGTTTCTTGGACAATTACTCTGTCTTGGCGTCCCGGTGTGATTTCCATGATTGACGAACACCGGGGTGCGTTTATGTGTCGGTTAGCAACACTCGCATTTTGGGCCGCTTCTGGCCCGTTTCCTCGACTATTACTCACCGTTTTGGGGCCCCAAAGCGATTTCCATGGTTGTTGAACCCCATGGTGCGCTTACGTGTCGATCATCAACGATCGCAGTTTGGGCCGATTTTGGCCCGTTTCTTGCACTATTAATTAGTTTTGGGCGTCCCGCAGTGATTTCCACGATTGACGAACTCCGTGGTGCGTTTACATGTCAGTCATCAACACACAATTTTGGTCGACTCTGGTCCATTTCGTGCACGATTATTCACCATTTTGGCGACCCAGAGCGATTTCCATGATTGACAATTCCCGGGGTGCGTTTGCGTGTCTGTCCTCAACACTCACAGTTTTGGCCAATTCTGACGCGATTCGAGGACTATTACTCAACATTTAGGGGTCCCGAAGCGATTTCCATAGTTGTTGAACCCCAAAATGCGTTTACGTGTCGGT
>NW_021183349.1:0-1326 GCF_002162155.2 Triticum dicoccoides
GATGTCCGAATATAGTCGTCCAATATATCAATCTTTAAACCATTTCAAGGCTCCTCATCATGTCCCCGATCTCATCCGGGACTCCGAACTATCTTTGGTACATCAAAACACATAAACTCATAATATAACCGTCATCGAACTTTAAGCGTGCGGACTCTATTCCGTGCTTCTTTTAGTCATTCACCTTGAGCATTTGTCTTTAACACAGTTTGTGGTGGTCAATTAGCCATATTTTACTGTCTTTACCCTCTCCATTATATTCATCAAGTTTTCTCCTTTGACCATCACACAAACACAATGCATACTGAATGAACAAATAACAAGGACATGATTTTGCAGTCTACAACTTAGTGCAAGTGAATAATAAACTGCAACATAATGCAAATGAATGAAAATCTGGTGAACAACAGTAAGAACAATAAGGTTCTGAGCAGCGTTATCGACTCATGAATTTGTTCACTGTAAACCTTCGAGCCACTAACAGTAAACTCAGATTGGAAGATGCCAAGTCTGTCTTTGATTACTCAAAAGAGCTCATCTAGAATTCTGTAGTTAATCTCTCGAGCACCTTCAATTCTAAATGCTTTAGCAGTGTTGGTTTGCCCGTAAGCAAGGATATAACGTTGAATCCACACTGTTAATTTCCCACTAAGAAGTTGTCACTGCAAACTTGAAACATAACACTACCACCAATTTAGAAGAATGCCAGCTTTGTTTTTTTTTCATGCAGCTTAATACAGATAGATAGGCAACATGGAGGGAAGTTGCAGACCAAACTCATCATGTGTTATGAAACCTATTACTGAAACCCCACTGGATACGTACATATCTTGAGAAGAGAAAAAACGCAGTAAAAAGATTAGTACTCTGCTAGTGAAAAACAAAGAGACGGCGCTACTCCAGTAGCAACAGAAATATGATAGCATCAATGAGTTCAGTTGCAAACCAATGTGTTTCCTCTTTTCTTTTCATTCATTCTTTCTAGTAGGGAGGAATCTAGCTGCATCAATTGGTTCCAACAACACGCAGATACGGTGCTCGATATTGAGCTCATGCATGCGGATGCATTTTAAATTGGTAATTGAACATATATCAGAGTTTATGATGCTTTTTTTCAGAAAAATAAAAACACATGCATGCACATATATAGGGGTACATCCACAACATATCTTGCTTAAAACAGTACCGCATGCATCAGGCCTAAAACTCAAACCTGTTATTCACCTTGGTTGGAGCAATTTAAAATGATTAGCAGAGGCGTTAAAATCTGAGCCAACATCAGATTATCGGCTAGCGACTACCTGTCCAGATACTTGGCAAGGTTTA
>NW_021183350.1:0-911 GCF_002162155.2 Triticum dicoccoides
CGAACATGCAAATTTCTTTACCACATCATCTTGGTGGCATGACATTAAATCAAGCAAGGTTTCATGTTTTTCTAATCATTTTTCTATTTTTTTGGATTAAAATGCCATGTCACTCCATGCATACGTATGCATCTGTCCATGTCGTGAGACCAATATGTTTGAAAATTCCTTCTAATTTACTACACATGGAATTAACTCGCACACAAGTACACAAATATGATTTTCAAACCATTTTGGTTAGTCGTTGCATGTAGATGTAATTCAAATTTGAATCGCGGTCATTAAATAGTTAGAAAATCACTTAAATGTCTTTAAAAGGTCAAATGACCCCTAGAATTTTCCAAAATTTCACATTATAGTTGTAGTAGTGCACGTTAGACGTAGAAAAAATTGAAGGCCGTAAGAGGAAGCTATCTCCCATTCGTCATCAAACATGCATTGTTCCCTCTCGGAACCAGAAACCTTCAAGCGAGTTGCTCCGGTTTGTGAGGGGTGTGTGTCCAAACTTTCGTCGAAGATGCAAATTTCTTTACCACATCATCTTGATGGCATGACATTAAATCAAGCAAGGTTTCATGTTTTTCTGATCATTTTTCTATTTTTTTGAATTAAAATGCCATGTCACTCCATGCATACGTATGCATGTGTCCATGTCGTGAGACCAATATGTTTGAAAATTCCTTCTAATTTACTGCACATGGCATTAACTCGCACACAAGTACACAGATATAATTTTTCAAACCATTTTCGTTACTCGTTGCATGTAGATGTAATTCAAATTTGAATTACGGTCATTAAATAGTTAGAAAATCACTTAAATGTCTTTAAAAGGTCAAATGACCCCTAGAATTTTCCAAAATTTCACATTACAGTTGTAGTAGTGCACGTTAGACGTAGAAAAAAATTGAAGG
>NW_021183351.1:0-1246 GCF_002162155.2 Triticum dicoccoides
TTCAGCATCGAGAACACTTCAGGAATGGTCTTTTCCATTCCCTGCATGTTGTAGTTCATCACAAAGCTCTTGTAGCTTGGTGGGAGCGACTGGAGGATTCTGTCAATGACCGCCTCATCTGGGAGGTTAATGTTCAGCTGGGTCATACGGTTGTGCAACCCAGACATCTTCAGGATGTGTTCACTGACAGAACTGTTTTCCTCCATCTTACAACTGTAGAACTTGTCAGAGACATCATATCTCTCGACCCGGGCATGAGCTTGAAAAACTAGTTTCAGCTCTTCGAACATCTCATATGCTCCGTGATGCTCAAAACGCTTTTGGAGCCCCGGTTCTAAGCTGTAAAGCATGCCGCACTGAACGAGGGAGTAATCATCAGCGCGAGACTGCCAAGCATTCATAATGTCTTGGTTCTCTGGGACGGGAGCGTCACCTAGCGGTCCTTCTAGGACATATTGTTTCCTGGGAGCTATGAGGATGATCCTCAGGTTCCGGACCCAGTCCATATAGTTGCTGCCATCATCTTTCAGCTTGGTTTTCTCTAGGAACGCGTTGAAGTTCATGTTGACATTAGCGTTGGCCATTGATCTACAAGACATATTTGCAAAGGTTTTAGACTAAGTTCATGATAATAAAGTTCTAATCAAATTATGAACTCCCACTTAGATTAGACATCCCTTTAGTCATCTAAGTGTTACACGATCCGAGTCGACTGGCCCGTGTCCGATCATCACGTGAGACGGACTAGTCATCGTCGGTGAACATTTTCATGTTGATCGTATCTTCCATATGACTCGTGTTCGACCTTTCGGTCTCCGTGTTCCGAGGCCATGTCTGCACATGCTAGGCTCGTCAAGTTAACCCTAAGTGTTTTCGCTGTGTAAAACTGTCTTACACCCGTTGTATGTGAACGTAAGAATCCATCACACCCGATCATCACGTGGTGCTTAGAAACGACGAACTGTAGCAACGGTGCACAATTAGGGGAGAACACTTCTTGAAATTTTATAAGGGATCATCTTATTTACTACCGTCGTCCTAAGTAAACAAGATGCATAATACATAATAAACATCACATGCAATTATATAGTTGTGACATGATATGGCCAATATCATATAGCTCCATTGATCTTCATCTTCGGGGCTCCATGATCATCTTGTCACCGGCTTGACACCATGATCTCCATCATCATGATCTCCATCATCGTGTCTTCATGAAGTTGTCACGCCAACGACTACTTCTACT
>NW_021183352.1:0-1119 GCF_002162155.2 Triticum dicoccoides
GATGTGGTCTTGTGGTGAGAGAAAGCTTCTCCACCATCTCCATGCTAGCCAAGTTGTTGCAGCTCCCTCCGTCTATTATGACGCGCACAGAACGTTCCTTCACAACTCCCTTGGTATGGAACAAATTGTGCCTCTGATTTTGCTCAGCTTGTGTGACCTGCACACTCAAAACACGTTGAGCAACTAAACATTCATACCTGTCAGCGTCTTCAGGAGCCATGTATTGCGTCTCATGATCAGAATCATCTCCACCATGTTCTTCACGTGTAATAAGAGCCAATGTCTCCTCATCATAGTCACTACCGGACTCATATCCACCATCCGCGGTAGCAATCATCACACGCGGAGATTTGCATTCCCTCGCATAATGACCTCCTCCCTTACAACGACGACAAATAATATCACTTGTGTGCCCTGTTGATGCCATGGAAGAAGAAGAACGTTGTGCAGGCCCCGCAGGTGCGCTCTTGGCAGATAATGGTGGTTGTGCCTGTTTTCTTGTATCACGGCTGGAGGTGGCACCGGATGGAGGTGCTGGTGCAGTTGAAGTAGAAGATGCGCGTGGTGTCCATGATGAAGGTCGGCCTGCAGAAAAGTTAGTTCGCCCCAATGCTTGTCGATCCTGCACTTCACGTTCAGCTTTACAAGCAAGATGGAATAAACGAGTGATATTAGTATACTCCTTATAGTCTAGAATGGTTTGAATCTCTCTATTTAATCCACCTAGAAAACATGCAAGCATAGCTTCATTCTCCTCAACAATACCACATCTAATCATGCCAGTTTGTAATTCCTGATAATATTCTTCTACAGAATTTTTCCCTTGTCTTAAACGCTGCAATTTTTGAAGCAATTCACGTTGATAATATGGTGGAACCCAACGCGTACGCATAGCAGTTTTCAAAGCAGCCCAAGTAGTTGGAATAGGATATAATCTACAATGTTCAGACCACCATACACATGCAAAACTAGTGAAAGCACAAACAGCAGCAGCAACTCGTCTCTCCTCAGGATATTGTAAACATGTAAATCGTTGTTCAGTTTCTAACTCCCAAGTAAGATATATATCAGGAACATATCTACCCTCAAATGGTGGAATATTCAATTTCAGTTTAGGAA
>NW_021183353.1:0-1402 GCF_002162155.2 Triticum dicoccoides
AGTTTGAGTAGTATATGGTTGAGAACTCTGAATTAATCTCTCTTGAAGTAATGATAGATGCCAAAGCCACATTGACATTGAAGTAATTAACAGTGACATTCTAATTTAAACAATAGTATAGTGGAAATTGTTTCAGTAACTAATAAGCAATAACTATATAATACCTCTTCTTTTCCTTGTAATCCGACGGGAGCAAAAGATGAAGCACAGAAATGCTGCTGCCACTATAGGAACTATAACTATGGGAATTGCCCACAGTTTGCTCATACTCCCTAACATGATAATGTTAGCTTTGACTCATAATCTCTCTTATGATCATGTAGGCAGAAATCACTAGCAACCACGGGGACATACTCTTGCGTTTTGCCGGAGTCGGAGCTAGCGACGGCGCCGGCGGTGGCGTGAGGCGCAGCGTCGCTTCACCGCCATAGAACCGATACGCCTCGTACCTGAAATAACACCGTATGGCGTTGATCTGTGCTCCCATGCGTAGGGACATGGTGGCGTTGACCACGCCG
Source organism: Triticum dicoccoides (assembly GCF_002162155.2). Classification (NCBI taxonomy): domain Eukaryota; kingdom Viridiplantae; phylum Streptophyta; class Magnoliopsida; order Poales; family Poaceae; genus Triticum; species Triticum dicoccoides. The sequence continues at coordinate 519 of NW_021183353.1, forward strand.
AGGAGACGACGCAGGCACGCCAAGCAGTCGACGGTGGATGCGTCTGGTCTGCACTGCGCCAAGGAGCGCACCATCGGGAAGGTCGTGCCGCTGTCCATGATGCCTGTGGCAAATCGCATCGGTGCCGCGCTGGCCGCCTTCTCCACCGTCTGCACCAGAAGCTCACGGATGAGGCCGGTGATGAGGCGGACCTCATCGGCATGGCCGGTGACGTTCTTGTCGTTCCATCTCTCGACTGGCGTGTCATCGCCGCCGTTTTCGCCAGACGGCGGCGCGATGATGTCGTCTGTGGAGTAGACGAGGATACAGCGGTCACCGTAGTCGTGGTAGGTGCCGTTGTAGCACTGTTGCGGCGCAGCGTTCAACACCTTGTCAGTCATGTTGCTGACGCACTCGCGGCAGTAGGACTGGTTGGAGATGACGCCGACGATGTCGCCGCGGCAGATCGTGAATGCGTAGACGATGTCGGGGGCTCGGCCGAAGGCGGCAGTGGCGAAGCGTACCGGGGAGGAGGAGGTGTTATTTGGGAGGGTGACCAAGGCGGCCTTAAGGTTGTCGCACAACATATCGGCGGCCGCGAGGAACGGTGCAAGTAGGAGGAGCAGGAGGACGACGCCGACGGTGGCCATGGCCCGACTGGCTAGGCTGCTTCTTGTTCTTCTTCTGCCAGACTATCAACTCGGTGCCTTTATATATTTGCAGCTCACAGTCAATTTCTTGGACAAGAAACTTTGTTCAGGTTTTCCTTCTTGAAAAGGAGGATATATAAATCTCGGCCTTTGCGTCCATTAATGCAGACTGGGTCTTGTTATTTCAGTTGTTTCTAGTTAACAGGTAGTACCTTATACTATATGGTTCCAGTCTCACCAAGTATAAATGTTTTT
>NW_021183354.1:0-1108 GCF_002162155.2 Triticum dicoccoides
GCATGGCAAGTTTCAAATCATCCCAAGTAGTAGGTATATAATCAGGGTGTAACCGACAATATTCACTCCACCAAACCAAAGCATAACCAGTGAAAGAACCAACCGCAACCTTAACCTTTTTATGTTCATTGAAATTATGGGAAGCAAATATATTTTTTATGTCGAACTCCCATTCAATATATAAAGCAGGTTTAAAACGGCCATTAAATGGTGGTATAGATACATTAACCTGATCATGTGCATTTGGATGTTTGTGCACCTCTCGTGACGGTTGTGGTATTTGCAAAGGTGGTGGCACGTCTCCCGCGATCGACAAAGCCCATGAATTGACTCTGGATCCTGTCATGATTAGTAGAACAAGAAACACACAAGAATATGATCCTACAGACTACGAACAAGTGGTGGTGGTGGGTGTCACAAATCCGTCAAGCAAATCTCAAATTCTTACCAGTTCTTACCCAGCAGCAGGCGGTGATCGGCAACCGTTGTAGTCAAAAACTCTCAAAGCTTGGATAGAGCGATTACCAGGGAGAGTCAAACGCACGACGTAGATGTATGTGGAGCTGGGAAGGCTTATAATATGGTAGCAAAAAGGGTCAGCAATAATCAATTCAGAGATGCAAAGTTGAATAAACGCTCTGATACCACTTGATAGAGGCAAAGGTGTCCCATCTTTCGATGAGATGGTGGATTTCGCTTTGGTGGAAGTCGACTTTGACGATCCGACTACGAACGTGTGAGGACGTCGCGCCTTAGCAATCGCTAAACCAACTCCGAGAGGTTATTGACCACGCCGGAGCACGATCAACCTGACCACGAGGGTCTGTTTCCTGCGAGCAAACGAAGAACAAGCAAGAAACTAAGATTGCAATCTGGATATTGCGAATATAAGATGAAAGCTTTATTGATCAAGGTGGGGTTCTGTGACGCCTTTGTCTGGTCGTTGAACACAAACGAAGTACGCGAAGTTGCAGCTATGGCGAACTTTTAATCTAAACAAAACCCAAAAATAATGTTCCTATAACTACTAGGATGTGGTGGTAAAACGCTCACAGTAAAGCAAATATCAATGTCTTACAAGTTCTTACCATGCAGCAGGCGGTGATCG
>NW_021183355.1:0-2121 GCF_002162155.2 Triticum dicoccoides
CCACCCTCCGCCGGCGCCGCCCCCTGCTTCCACGCGCAACCGCCACCCCCCCTGTTTCCACGCACAGCAGGTGGTCTCCCTGCTTCCACGCGCCTCCGGCGGCTCTCCTGCTTCCAACCCCCACCAGCGGGAGCCACCCCAGTGCCACCAATCAACGCCACAAGCCTTCGCCCAGCCCCCGCACCAGACCGTCGCATTGCATCGCCGCATCCGGTGGCCACAGCATGCCGTCCAACTCGGCAGTCCAATTACTTGCTCCATTGTCGGTCGCTCAAGGAGCTGCGTGCAGGCCACCCCGTGCTCCGCCTTGGATCTAGCTCAATCTCTCCCTCTCATCTTGTTTCTCATATCATGTTGTTTCTTTTCCAGTGACGACAGTTAAGGTGGACGTGGGTTCATGGCCGGAGCTCGCTGACGACGGAGGACATGGCGCTCCACCAGCATAGAAAGCCCCAGCCCTTATCCTGCTTGTAGTAAAGGCTTCCCGGGGCTTCAGTTTTTTCAGTACAGCTTTGGATGCATTTTCAATTCATCTTACAAGTCAAGAGCTTCCTTCAGTTCATGGATTAAACAAAGAAAAGATTGGCGTACTACAGTTTTGCATTTTAGTGCAAGCACCCTAGACTCCCATGAAATATCTAGTCAAAAAATGGTTGATCATAAGTGCAAGTACACTACACACATAGAGCTGCAACGGGACATGGTGCATCACTTATTTTGGGTTGTTTTCTCTATGAATATGCATTTTGGTTATTAAATTCAGTACAAAGAAGCACATGAATCCCCCGCGGGTACCAAATTACTGATTCCTTAAAACAAATGAGTAGATTTCACCATTGGTGGGTCTACTTGTGTAAATCTTTCAGTTCATGACAAGTAATTTCTGATGCTAGAAATGCAGGATGTTTGTGTGAATCTTGCTTGTTTCAGAGAGAAAAAGAGTTGGTACTTGCATCACATGGTGTACTTGCATCACATAGTTTGTCCGTGCATTTTGTTGAGTTGTTCTACTTTATAACTTGTTTTTCCTTTTTCCTAGCTCATGTTTTTCTTGATACTTGTTTATCTCATTATCACTAAAAAATAATAGAAGCAGGAGCATCAAATGGTAGTTCAATTTTGCTAATTCCTACAGTTCTACATTTATGTGGTTAGAAAAAGTGATTCATTTATCTAATTCATGTGGTCTATTATTCAAGCGATGTCGTCGGCCGTTCTTCGCCATCTACTAAAGGTCAGCTTTCATCATCTCATCCTTGTATCTCCGCGTATGTTCAATTGATGCTTGCCTGAGAGTTCGCAAAACAAAATTTTGAACTGTGATCTCTAAATATTTTCTTGTTGTATAAACAGGACCAATTATTGCATGTTCTCTGTTTGTATGTATTTGGTTGACCTATTTAAATTTTTTAGTGAAGTTCAAACTTCTTGATGTGTGAAGTTTGAATCAAATTCGGTTTTGTATGTAAGTGGTTCGGTCAATTTTTTTTGTTACTGAAACCAATCATTTGATAGGGAGTTCAAACTTTTTGTACATGAAAGTGCAAATCTTATTTGCCACTCTTTTCTATTTTTGATCGCACAAACATTTAAAAAAAATCATCGAGAAGTTCACAAACTATCGTCCCAAACGTTCAGACGTTCTTTTCAGTAAAGATCATATATTTTTTTAAAAATACACCACATTTTCAGTACTCTTCAATTATATTTTGTAAAAAGAAAATACATGTTGAACAGCAAGGACAGTTCAACAACAAGACTTGTAGTAGTTCATCAGTATGTATCCATTAGAAAAATCAAGTTATGATTTTATTCTTGGCATTGATCTTTTCATAATTGATCGAGTAAAAAAGCAACTTCGGCATGCCAATGGGACCTTTTTAGTAAGTGCTTTAACTCTATTTTGATTTCCATGTGTGGAATAATGGTCAATGGTCTAAAAATCAAGTTCCTTCTGTTACCGAACAAGAAAATGTTCCCATTCAACTATAGGCATTTTTTATATTTCTTGATGAAAATGTTCCATTATCATGTACTGTTTGTAAACGTTCACTTACCTAGAACAAAAACAGATGCAAAGGTGATTTTTCCTTGTTAATATCTGAGCCAAAACTAAATTAT
>NW_021183356.1:0-950 GCF_002162155.2 Triticum dicoccoides
GTTCATGGGTTAGGCATTAGAGACGACCACATTCACTTTAAATAGGGCACCGCGTAATTCCGATGAGATGACACCGTATGAATTATGGTTTAGAGAAACCTAAGTTGTCGTTTCTTAAAAGTTTGGGGCTGCGACGCTTATATGAAAAAGTTTCAGGTTGATAAGCTCGAACCCAAAGCGGATAAAATGCATCTTCATAGGAAACCCAAAACAGTTGGGTATACCTCCTAATTCAGATCCGAAAGCAATATGGATTGTTTCTAGAATCGGGTCCTTTCTCGAGGAAAAGTTTCTCTCGAAAGAATTGAGTGGGAGGATGGTGGAAACTTGATGAGGTTATTGAACTGTCTCTTCAACTAGTGTGTGGCAGGGCACAGGAAGTTGTTCCTATGGCACCTACACCAATTGAAGTGGAAGCTTATGATATTGATCATGAAACTTCGGATCAAGTCACTACCAAACCTCGTAGGATGACAAGGACACGTACTACTTCGGAGTGGTACGGTGATCCTGTCTTAAAGGTCATGTTGCTAGACAACAATGAACCTACGAGCTATGGAGAAGCGATGGTGGGCCCAAATTCCGACAAATGGTTAGAAGCCATGAAATCCGAGATAGTATCCATATATCAGAACAAAGCATGGACTTTGATGGACTTGCCCGATGATTGGCAATCCATTGAGATAAATGGATCTTTAAGAAGAAGACGGACGTGGATGGTAATGTCACCGTCCATGAAGCTCGACTTGTGGCGAAAAGTTTTTCACAAGTTCAAGGAGTTGACTACGATGAGATTTTCTCATCCGTAGCGATGCTTAAAGTCCGTCGGATTCATGTTAGCATTAGCTGTATTTATGAAATCTGGCAGATGGATATCAAAACGAGTTTCCTTACCAGTTTTCGTGAGGAAAGGTTGTATATAATACAATCAGAAAGTTTTTGTCGATCCT
>NW_021183357.1:0-1175 GCF_002162155.2 Triticum dicoccoides
ATCACCATCGTCACCGGCGCGACACCTTGATCTCCATCGTAGCATCGTTGTCGTCTCGCCAATCTTATGCTTCCACGACTATCACTACCGTTTAGTAATAAAGTAAAGCATTACATCGCGATTGCATTGCATACAATAAAGCGACAACCATATGGCTCCTGCCAGTTGCCGATAACTTGGTTACAAAACATGATCATCTCATACAATAAAATTCAGCATCATGCCTTGACCATATCACATCACAACATGCCCTGCAAAAACAAGTTAGACGTCCTCTACTTTGTTGTTGCATGTTTTACGTGGCTGCTACGGGCTTAAGTAAGAACCAATCTCACCTACGCATCAAAACCACAACGATAGTTTGTCAAATAGACTCCGTTTTAACCTTCGCAAGGACCGGGCGTAGCCATACTTGGTTCAACTAAAGTTGGAGAGGCATTCGCCCGCAAGCCATCTCTGTGCAAAGCACGTCGAGGGAACCGGTCTCGCGTAAGCGTACGCGTAAGGTTGGTCCGGGTCGTCTCGTCCAACAATACCGCTGAACCAAAATATGACATGCTGGTAGGCAGTATGACTTGTATCGTCCACAACTCACTTGTGTTCTACTCGTGCATATAACATCAACATCATTAACCTAGGCTCGGATGCCACTGTTGGGTTTCGTAGTAATTTCAAAATTTTCCTACGCGCACACAGGATCATGTGATGCATAGCAACGAGAAGAGAGTGTTGTCTACGTACCCAACGCAGACCGACTGCGGAAGCAATGACACGACGTAGAGGAAGTAGTCGTACGTCTTCACGATCCAACCGATCAAGCACCGAAACTACGGCACCTCCGAGTTCGAGCACACGTTCAGCTCGATGACGATCCCCGGACTCCGATCCAGCAAAGTGTCGGGGAAGAGTTTCGTCAGCACGACGGCGTGGTGACGATCTTGATGAACTACAGCAGCAGGGCTTCGCCTAAACTCCGCTACAGTATTATCGAGGAATATGGTGGCAGGGGGCACCGCACACGGCTAAGGAATCGATCACGTGGATCAACTTGTGTCAACTTGTGTGTTTAGAGGTGCCCCTGCCTCCGTATATAAAGGAGGAGAGGAGGGGAGGCTGGCCGGCCAAAGAGGGAGGCGCAGGAGAGTCCTACTCCCTCTGGGAGTAGGATTCCTCCC
>NW_021183358.1:0-1152 GCF_002162155.2 Triticum dicoccoides
CCTCCACCAAGGGCCACGAAATTCCCCCCTCTTCCTCCATATATACAGCCCTTAGGGCATCGTTTAGACTTTGGGTTTTGTTTAGATTAAAAGTTCGCCATAGCTGCAACTTCGCTTACTTCGTTTGTGTTCAACGACCAGACAAAGGCGTCACAGAACCCCACCTTGATCAATAAAGCTTTCATCTTATATTCGCAATATCCAGATTGCAATCTTAGTTTCTTGCTTGTTCTTCGTTTGCTCGCAGGAAACAGACCCTCGTGGTCAGGTTGATCGTGCTCCGGCGTGGTCAATAACCTCTCGGAGTTGGTTTAGCGATTGCTAAGGCGCGACGTCCTCGCACGTTCGTAGTCGGATCGTCAAAGTCGACTTCCACCAAAGCGAAATCCACCATCTCATCGAAAGACGGGACACCTTTGCCTCTATCATTTCGGGAAAAAAAAAAGAGTCAGGTAGCCACGCTCCGTTTAGGCCCAAATTTTTTTCGAAAACGCATTTTTCGAAAAATTTTCTGGCTATCCTATTTTTAGGGGCTTTCAGAAGACGTTCGAAACAAAGCTCGATAACAAGTTTAATGAATTGCTCGCGCGTCTTCCACCACCACCACCCGCTGCAGCTAACGCACCTCTCCAACAACAACAACAACAACGACTACCTCCACGTCGCGAAGCAGACCTCCGCCGAGCAAGCCGTGTTCCTCTTGTGTTTGGCCAAACTGTTGGTGCTGCTTTTGATACTTCTGTGGCTCCTGCTGCTGATGCGGAGGAGGATGATTATGTGGGAGACTATGAGGATGAGGTTGATCAAAATCAACACTACGTGCAGCCACCTGTACCACCACCAGCAGGTCGACCTCAGGTATATATTCGTAATGGTAGGCCTGCACCACCACCTCAGGTACGAGATGATGTCCATATTCCTAAACTGAAATTGAATATTCCACCATTTGAGGGTAGATATGTTCCTGATATATATCTTACTTGGGAGTTAGAAACTGAACAACGATTTACATGTTTACAATATCCTGAGGAGAGACGAGTTGCTGCTGCTGTTTGTGCTTTCACTAGTTTTGCATGTGTATGGTGGTCTGAACATTGTAGATTGTATCCTATTCCAACTACTTGGGCTGCTTTGAAAACTGCTATGCGTACG
>NW_021183359.1:0-661 GCF_002162155.2 Triticum dicoccoides
CGAGTCGAGGCGGATGTCGTCGCGGTAGCGATGACGGAGGCCGAGACGAGCACGTGACACCAGTGCCACCCTGTCTTAGCGTAACGCGAGTCGAGGCGGACGTCGTCGCGGTAGCGACGACGGACGCCGAGACGAGCACGTGACACCACTGCCTCCCTATCTTAGCGTAATGCGAGTCGAGGCGGACGTCGTCGCGATAGCGACGACGGACGCCGAGACGAGCACGTGACACCAGTGCCACCCTGTCTTAGCGTAACGTGAGTCGAGGCGGACGTCGTTGCGGTAGCGACGACGGACGCTGAGACGAGCACGTGACAGCACTGCCTCCCTTTTTTAGCGTAACGCGAGTCGAGGCGGACATCGTCGCGGTAGCGATGACGGACGACGAGACGAGCACGGGACACCAGTTTCACCCTGTCTTAGCGTAACGCGAGTCGAGGCGGACATCGTCGCGGTAGCGATGACGGACGCCGAGACGAGCACGTGACACCAGTGCCATCCTGTCTTAGCATAACGCGAGTCGAGGCAGACATCGTCGTGGTAGCGACGACGGACGCCGAGACGAGCACGTGACACCATTGCCACCCTGTCTTAGCGTAACGCGAGTCGAGGCGGACGTCGTCGCGGTAGCGACGACAGACGCCGAGACGAGCACGTGACA
>NW_021183360.1:0-1445 GCF_002162155.2 Triticum dicoccoides
GGGGGGGGTGCTTGGGTATTTATATTGGGGAGGGGAGGGTTTTTGCTTGGGGTAGGGGGCAAGAAATAGATTAGGATTAGGAATAGATCTAGGATTAGATACGGAATAAACGAAGTAGGAAAAGAGTCCTACTAGGACAAGGAAAAAGGAGTGGCTCCCTGGCCCCCTTGGTGCGTGCGCGCGCGGTGGCCTTGGCCTTGGCCGGCCGGCGGCTAGCAGCTTGGGCCTTTGGCCCAAGGCGCTGCAGTTTTTTTTTTTTAAAACGGTCTCGCGCGCAGAGTGACAAAATAAAAAAAATCTAAACGAACTCCAAAATTAATACAGTAAACTTTCCCCGACTCCTAAAAAAATGAGTCGAACAAAATGAACTTTACTCGGGGCCTAAATGCAAATTTTTTTTTAAAACACGCATTTTTCCCTAAGGCAAATAAAACGCAAATAAAACTCCGGCAAAACCAAAATGGGTTTATTTATTAAATCTTCATTTTTCCTAAATTTGGGAAAGTCATATTATTCCCTCTCTCAAAATTTTTATAGGAAAACGTTATGAAGATAATTAAATAAATCCAAATGATCCTATTTTCAAAATTTGAGAAATCCCAAATATGAAAATAATGAAACTTCCAACTCTCTCCGAGGGTCCTTGAGTTGCGTGAAATTTTCTAGGATCGGAAAATGCGAGAAAAACATGGTATGCATGATGACCTAATGTATAACATTCCAAATTGAAAATTTGGGATGTTACAAACCTACCCCCTTAAGATGAATCTCGCCCTCGAGATTCGGGTTGGCTAGAAAATAGGTGAGGGTGGTCCTTGAGCAAAACTTCCTCTCTTTCCCAGGTGGCTTCATCATCAGTGTGGTGGCTCCACTGAACTTTACAAAACTTGATAACTTTGCTGCGGGTAACTCTGCTGGCATAATCGAGAATCTTAATAGGTTTTTCCTCATATGTCAAGTCATCCTTCAACTGAATTGCTTCCAGTGGCACTGTGTCTCTTAACGGTACCTCTGCTATCTCTGGGTGGCATTTCTTCAACTGAGAAACATGGAATACATCATGAACTCCTGACAGTCCTTCTGGCAATTCCAACTTATAAGCAACTTCTCCCATACGTTGCAAAATCTTATACGGTCCAACGAAACGGGGTGCTAACTTTCCTTTAACTCCAAAACGCTTAACTCCTCGAAGCGGGGATACTCTGAGATATACTCTGTCTCCAACTTCATACTCAATCGTTTTGCGCTTTGAATCGGCATAGCTCTTCTGTCTGGACTGGGCTACCTTGAGCCTGTCTCGAATCAACTTAACCTTCTGTTCAGACTCCTTAATCAAATCTGGTCCAAAGAATTGACGGTCTCCAACTTCGTTCCATGATAACGGTGTCCTGCACCTCCTTCCGTATAAAGCTTCGAAAGGGGCCATCTTCAAACTGGTTTGGTAA
>NW_021183361.1:0-940 GCF_002162155.2 Triticum dicoccoides
TCAACTCTCTCTCATAGGATTTGGATTTTGTGGAAAGAAGATTTGAGTGGAAAGCAACTTGGAGAGGCTAGAGATCAAGATTCATATGGTAGGAATGGAATATCTTGGTCTCAACACATGAGTAGGTGGTTCTCTCTCAGAACATATGAGTTGGAATGGTGTATGTGTTCTGATGGCTCTCTCTTCGAATGAAGAGGAGGTGGAGGGGTATATATAGCCTCCACACAAAATCCAACCGTTACACACAGTTTTCCAATCTCGGTGGGACCGAATCAACAAACTCGGTCGGACCGAAAATGTAAACCTAGTGACCGTTAGAGATTTTCGGTGGGACTAACATGCAACTCGGTAGGACCGATATGGTTAGGGTTTGGGCATAACGTAATCTCGGTGAGACCGATTACACAAACTTGGTGAGACTGAATTTGGTAATTAGCTAACCAGAGAGTTGGTCAGGCAAACTCGGTGGGACCGATTTGCTCTTTCGGTGAGACCGAAAAGTTACAAAGGGGAAACACTGAATTTACATTGCAATCTCGGTGGGACCGATTCGCTCTTTCGGTGAGACCGAAAAGTTACGAAAGGGAAACGGAGAGTTTGCAATCCCATCTCGGTGAGACCGAGATCCCTATCGGTAGAACCGAATTGCTAGGGTTTGGCAGTGGCTTATGACAAGTGAAACTCGGTGGCGCCGGATAGGAAGAATCGGTAGGACCGAGTTTGGCTTAGGGTTTAGGTCATATGTGGATATGGGAAAGTAGTTGAGGGTTTTGGAGCATATCACTAAGCACATGAAGCAAGAGGCTCATTAAGCAACACCTCATCCCTCCTTGATAGTATTGGCTTTTCCTAAAGACTCAATGTGATCTTGGATCACTAAAATATAAAATGAAGAGTCTTGAGCTTTTGAGCTTGAGACAATCCTTTGTCCTTAGCATTT
>NW_021183362.1:0-920 GCF_002162155.2 Triticum dicoccoides
AACTGTGAGTGTTGATGACCGACACGTAAGCACACTTGGGGTTTAACAAGAACGAAAATCGCTTTGGGACCCCAAAACAATGAGTAATAGTCCACGAAACGGGTCAGAATCGACAAAAACCGCGAGTGTTGATGACCGACACGTAAACGCACCCCAGGGTTTGTTAATCATGGAAATCACTCCGGGACCCAAACAGTGAGTAATAGCCCACGAAACGGGCCAGAATCGACTAAAACTGCAAGTGTTGATGACCGACACGTAAGCGCACCTTGGGGTTCAACAACTATGGAGATCGCTTTGTCAAAACGGTGAATAATAGTCCAAGAAACGGCTCAGGATCGCCCAAAACTGCGAGCGTTGATGACCGACACGTAAACGCACCCCAGGGTTTGTTACTCTTGGAAATAACTCCGGGACCCCAAAACAGTGAGTAATATTCCATGAAATGGGCCAGAATCGGCCAAAACTGTAAGTGTTGATGACCAACACATGAGCGCACCTTGGGGTTCAACAAGAATGGAAATCACTTTCGGACCCCAAAACGGTGAGTAATAGTGCACGAAACGGGTCGGAATTGACAAAAACCGCGAGTGTTGATGACCGACACGTAAGCGCACCTTGGGGTTCAACAACTATGGAAATCGCTTTCGGACCCCAAAACGGTGAGTAATAGTCCACGAAACGGGTCAGAATCGGCCAAAACTATGAGTCTTGATGACCGACACGTAAATGCACCCGAGGGTTCGTTACTCGTGGAAATCACTCCGGGACCCCAAAACAGTGAGTAAATAGTCCACGAAACGGGCCAGAATCGGCCAAAACTGTGAGTGTTGATGACCGACACGTAAGCGCACCTTGGGGTTCAACAAGAATGGAAATCACTTTGGGACCCCAAAACGGTGAGTAATAGTCCACGAAAC
>NW_021183363.1:0-2017 GCF_002162155.2 Triticum dicoccoides
AATCTTTTCCGAGCATTTACAGCCGTTATGCTGTCCGAGTCATCCCAGGTTTCTAAAGAGTCTGATGCATTTGCAAATCCTTTTGCTCCGGTTTCAATGTCTGTTAGGCCAGGTTAATCACACAAATTGTTGAGCTGAGGTACTCTACTGCCTCAACCTTTATGTTGGAGTTATTATTATGACCCTAGGTGTCTCAGGGGATCATCTAGTAGTCTAGCCATGATTTATGTTCCAGTGTGATGACTCTGGCCGTCATTATCGAAAGCATCCCGTGATGCCATTTAGTAGTAGGTATTCTATCCCTGGGTTTTGAACCCGAGATTCACCCTACTTGCTTCATGTTGATAGTTTTGCTCGTTCCTTTAGGTTATTAGTAACCTTTGCATTAGTCCTCGATGTTCGTGGTATTCCTTTCCTCCAAATACTATGAACCGCTTATGGCAGATGTTCCTCGCTGATTGAAAGATCACAATCAGAGTGCTCTCGATGGGTTCTCGATTCTACATTGTGACTCTGCCAGTTCTACCTTTCTGCATGGGTTATCCGGAAGAAATATGTGGAATTCGTTCGACATGCTAAACCATGCATCCACAACTCAGAAAATCGTATGTTCCTTTGAGTTGTCCCTCTTTAGTTGTCTTCTGACCCTCGTCTATCAATTGATAGTCAAGAGTATGCGTGCATTCGTTCGTCGATGCCTATTACCCTTATGGTCCGCCAGGCCATCCTATTTCAGAATGAATAGGAGAAACAAACTCCAGTACCTCATCCATATTTAGGATTGGGTCAAAGTGTTCCGCAGATCAAGTTACAATTCAGCTTCTGGTCTGCTCTACCCTGAAGTATTACCTTCTTTATGACAGGAATTTCATGAGAATTGCACCACCTTTTGTGAATTCTTGACATAGTGATACTTCTCGCCATCCTTTTTCATTCCTCGGTTCCGTGTTGATGCAACCAGAATACCGACAAATGAATTGTGATGTGTGAAATCAATACTCCTAGCAACCTCGTTGCTTGGTAGTTAAAGGATAATAATTTAATTCTTAGTATGTTGGTTTTCGAATCATCATTCTAAGGTTGATCATGCTACCTAGTCCTTGTTCTCAGTGCCCTCCTCGATCGATGGGTTAGGATTATTTCAAATTCTTGCTCTATTGATCATATCGTCTTGCCCTGAAAAGCAAGATTGTTCTCGAGCTTAGTAACATACCGGTGGTTCGTGATTTTTCGAATATCTTCTCGAAAGTATCACCAGGCTGTCACCTGACTGTTATGTTGAGCTCGTGATCAAGTAGGTTTCTTGTGAACCACCTTCTCTCCAAGAATCGGTGTAAGATATCCCTGAGCTAGTTGGTTAAGCTAGACAACAACTTGGAGAGTTGGAAGATAAAAACTTGTCTGACTTAGTTCGTTCCAAAGGGATATTCTTGTGTAGTGTGTGTTGAAGAAAGATGATGTCTTCATCGATTGGTCCCTATGATCAGTTGCTGGACCTATTGTCTTATCAATCCCTTGATTTGAGTGTGGGCTATCGTCAAATCAAATTAGTACCAACGATGTTCGTAATGTTGTCCTACTCGTGGTTGATCCCTCGAGCATACACCATTACATCTTTGGTCTGACCAATGCTATCACCGTGTTCACATGATGGTGGAAGTCCAGTGATATGGAAATTCCGATGAGTTGCTGTTGAGCCCATCAGTAGCATTTTGTCTCCCCCATGAATCATGTTGAACATCAACCTAGTGTTGGAAACTTGTGTAAGCATTTCTTCGTGTTTCGTTCATGAAGCATATGTTTGAATGAAAGTAGTGGTTTTCCCTAATTCATGTGCATATGATGCAAGTTGCCGCCATGAATTTGAGGAAGATTGTTTTGTTTCCCTGGAATCATTCCAAATTAGTCATGCACACGTGCGAAGTATTCTGTGGTCTGGAGACTTGCAACCTTCATTCCATATGTGTCCCGAGCACACCAAGCCACTGATTGATTTGTTCAAGGGGAAGAAGTTCCT
>NW_021183365.1:0-700 GCF_002162155.2 Triticum dicoccoides
TGTTGTTTGTTGTTGCTGTTGTTATTGTTGTTGTTGTTTTTGATGTCGATGTTGTTGCTACTGCTGTTGTTGCTGGTGTTGTTGTTGGTGTTGCTGCGGTTGTTGTTATTGCTGTTGTTGCTGTTAGGTTTTCTGTTAAATTTGGATGTAACTTTTCGAGTAGATGATTTTTTATATAAAAAACTTTTTCATCCGAGTTAGTATGCAAAAGTTATGCCCATTTTTACAAATTCTCGCGAGATTTTGCAAATGAAGTCAAAATTCATATTTGCTAATTTTCCCAACAACTAGGCCACATATCACATGGGAAACTTATTTTTTTTATTTTTTTGACATTTTTATCATTTTGTTTTATTTTTTTTAAAACTGAAAAGGCGATCCACAGGGGGGGGGGTGCATTCGGTGGAAGTGGTGGCCAAGGTTACTAATGGCGCACCGTGGGTGTGGTGCGCCATCTATAGCCCTTTTCCTAGTAGTGGTTGTTGTTGTTGTTGTTGGTGGTGGTGGTGGTGGTTTTGCTGCTGGTGTTGTTGTTGTCGTTGTTGTTGTTGTTGTTGTTGTTGTTGTTGTTGTTGTTGTTGTTGTTGTTGTTGTTGTTGTTGTTGTTGTTGTTCTTGTTCTTGTTGTTGTTGTTCTTGTTGTTGGTGGTGCTGTTGTTGCTGCTGTTGTTGTTGCTGCTGTTGGTGTTGTTGGTGTTGGT
>NW_021183366.1:0-882 GCF_002162155.2 Triticum dicoccoides
GACTAGTCATGTCAGCCCGGGCTCTTTATCATATGGATGCTAGCGACACTATCATATACGTGAGCCAAAAGGCGCAAACGGTCCCGGGCAAAGGTAAGGCGACACCCGTGGGGATACCGTGCGTGAGGCCGCAAAGTGATATGAGGTGTTACCGGCTAGATCGATGTGACATCGAGTCGGGGTCCTGACAGCGTTGGTATCAGAGCTTGACTGCCTGTAGGATTACTAAGCCAAACTGGTCGAAGTTGAGTCTAGAAATTCTTTAGTTATATAAGGGAATTGATTGTGGGATGGAACGTAAGGCTCTTTTACTCCTTATACCTCATGGCCTTCTGATCTGAGTCATCATCTTCTCTTCTACGGGGATTAAGAACTAGGCTTTCTCTTCTTTCTATCAGGATCACGTGTTACTAATCAGTGGACTTATAAGATTGTTGGATTTAAGTCTCAGTTCAGTTCCTACTACTTCCGTATGTTAATTGTTGATCTCGAAACCTTGATATTGTGCTTCTGAGTGGTTATGCCACCATTTTTGTGATTGTCTCAAATCTTTTTGAGCAATTATAGCCGTTATGCTGTCCGAGTCATCCCAGGTTTCTAAATAGTCCGATGCATTTGCAAATCCCTTCCTTCTGTTTCCGATGTTCCCATGGGCCAGATTAACCACACTAATCGGTGTGTTGAGGTAATTATTGCCTCGACATATATGTTGGAATTATTATTATGACCCTAAGTGCTTAGGGGATCATCTAGTGGTCTAGCCATGATTTGTGTCCTAGTGTGAAGATTCTGGCCTTTATTCTCGGAAGCATCCCGTGATGCTACTTAGTAGTAGGTATTCTACTCCTGGGTTCTGAACCCGAGATTCACTCTACCTACTTC
>NW_021183367.1:0-960 GCF_002162155.2 Triticum dicoccoides
GCTGCAACCCCTTCTGATGGGTTCTATGTAGACGTTGACATCAACGAGTAGGCTAAAGACCCAGGTGGTGACCCTGAGCTTGTGAAGGACCACGTAGTATAGCTAGGCTTTCCAAGCCTCTTTTATTTTACTAGTTGTCTGTACTCAGACAAGTTACTTCCGCTGCTGGTTTGTATGACTGTATGACTTGTATGTTGGGTCGTGAGACCCGTACCTTTGTGTATGTTATGTATGGCTCCCTGAGCCTTAAATAAAGTACTTGTGTCGTAGAGTCATGTTGTGATGCTTCGTTGTATTTGCACATATCGAGCATATTGTGTGTATGATTGAAATGCTTGGTATGTGTGGGATCTGACTATCTAGTTGTTTATCTTTAGTAGCCTCTCTTACCGGGAAATGCCTCCTAGTGTTACCGCTGAGCCATGGTAGCTTGCTACTGCTCTGGAACACTTAGGCTGGCCGGCATGTGTCCTTCCTCGTTCCGGTGTCTGTCCCTTCGGGGAAATGTCACGCTTTGAGTACCAGAGTCCTGTTAGCCCGCTACAGCCCGGTTTACCGGAGTCCTGCTAGCCCAGTGCTACAGCCCGGACCCACTTGCTGATGACCGACACGTTCGAAGCTGGGTCATGGATGCATGTCCCTGTAAGTCTGTGCCACTTTGGGTTTACGACTAGTCATGTCAGCCCGGGCTCCTTATCATATGGATGCTAGCGACACTATCATATACGTGAGCCAAAAGGCGCAAACGGTCCCGGGCAAAGGTAAGGCGACACCCGTGGGGATACCGTGCGTGAGGCCGCAAAGTGATATGAGGTGTTACCGGCTAGATCGATGTGACATCGAGTTGGGGTCCTGACAGCGTTGGCATCAGAGCCGGACTGCCTGTAGGTTCTTCAAGCCAAACTGGTCGATGTTGAGTCTAGAAATTCTTTAGTTATATGTAGGGGAATTGTTTGTGGG
>NW_021183368.1:0-1702 GCF_002162155.2 Triticum dicoccoides
TAAAAGGAAGGTATTGGGTCTAGGTACAGTTGCAATCTCAAAGGATCAGCACATGGGTAAAGTGATGCTTGTTGAATCCCTTGGTTCCAACTTAATGTCTGTCTCAATGCTTTGCGATTTGAACATGATTGTGATATTTGGAAAATATCGTTGCCTTGTTCTAATGGAATCTGACAAGTCTCTAGTCTTTGAAGGGTATCGGAAATATGATTTGTACAAGGTAGATTTCTCAAGAGGACCACAGCTTGTCGTATCTCTTCTTGCAAAAGCTTCAGAGTGCTGGCTCTGGCATCGGAGGCTAGGGCATGCTGGCTTGAGTAACTTGCATACTCTTGCGAAGAAGAAGCACGTCATAGGCATCGAGGGCGTCAAGTTCAAGAAGGATCACTTATGCGGTGCCTATGAAGCTGGAAAGATGACGAGGGCCAAGC
The DNA here is from genome assembly GCF_002162155.2 of Triticum dicoccoides. Taxonomy (NCBI): domain Eukaryota; kingdom Viridiplantae; phylum Streptophyta; class Magnoliopsida; order Poales; family Poaceae; genus Triticum; species Triticum dicoccoides. The sequence goes on from NW_021183368.1 coordinate 432, forward strand.
ATCCCTCGAAGACAATCATGACAATGTGATAGAGGCGAGGGTGTCCCAATCTTTCGATGAGATGATAACTATCGATTTGGTGGAGACGACTTTGACGATCCGGCTACAAACGTGCACTACGTTGCGCCTTAGCAATCGCTAAACCAATCTCCTGAGGTTACTGACGATGCCGGAAGCACGGTCAGCCTGACCACGAAGGTCTATTCCTGCAAGCAATCGAAGAACGAGCAAGAATATGATAAAGCAATCTGAATATTGCAAATATATATGAGGTATTGATAATGATGGGGATCCGGAAGCGGTCTTGGTCTGGTCGTTGGACACAAACGAAGTACACGAAGTTGCAATGGCTAACTTTTAACTAAACAAATCCCAAGAAAAAGCTACTAGATGGATCTACTTATATAGGAGCAAGGGGTGACGGCCAAGGAGGTGGGAGGACGTCCCAAGGCAGCCTAAAACTAAATCTAGGTCGTACAAGGCCAATGGGCCCAAGTGGAGGTGATGTAACACCTTTGGACTTGTAGTTTGACTCGGATTCTGCTGCAGCATCAGATTGTTTCGTTCACAACTCGACGCTCCGGACGAATTTGAAGGTGATTCCAATTGGGTTGGAAAGTGCACGAAATCTAGTTTCCATGAAAAAAAGAATCACCCAATTCGGAGTCCGTATGAAAAACTTGTGTGCGTTTTGAGTCAGGTATGTCTGTGCAGTCCGAATCTGAATCCAGAACGTGAGAGACTTGGACTCTATCTTCTCTTGGGGGAAAAGTGACGTGAGAGAACTTTTTGGACAGAAAATAAACATCTCTTTCTTCCTTATCTTCATATGTGGATTGTACAAATGTCCCATACACCTGCAATTAGACAAAACACAAAAGTGTGTGAAGTATTTTTGTTCTGGATAACATAAATAGATTATTGAATAGTTTGCACTAGAAATCACCTGACAAATATGCATATATACAATATTTTTGGTCATATCCAAGGTAGTCATGTCCTCATCATCCTCCCCTTCTTGAAAATAAAGCCGTCCTCAGCGTTGCTTAATCTGAAATGTGGCTAACAAAAGAGACAAGGTGTACATGTTGTATATGTATATGTCATCCATTTTTACTTCCCTTGATTTTTGCATATATGACACATGAATAGATGAGTAACTTGCATAGTTCATAAAATCTAAAGCCAAAAAATTAGCACAAGAAGTAGAAGGCATGAAAATATTGCAACTCAGTTTGCACATATAAGTGAAGCTCTTATTCATTTCAAAA
>NW_021183369.1:0-2075 GCF_002162155.2 Triticum dicoccoides
GAACTAGCTTGTAGAACTAGTTCCACTCTAGTGTAAAATTATTTTTACTAGGTTATAGAGCTAGTTCTACTCTAGTGTAAAATTATTTGAACTAGCTTGTAAAGCTAGTTCAACTCTAGTGTAAAATTATTTGTACTAGGTTATAGAGCTAGTTCTACTCTAGTGCAAAATTATTTGAACTAGCTTGTAGAGCTAGTTCAATTCTAGTGTAAAATTATTTGAACTAGCTTGTAGAGTTAGGTCAACTCTACTGTGAAATTATTTGTACTAGGTTATATAGCTAGTTCAACTCTAGTGTAAAATTATCTGAACTAGCTTGTATAGCTAGTTCAACTCTAGTGTAAAATTATTTGAACTAGCTTGTAGAGCTAGTTTAACTCTAGTGTAAAATTATTTGAACTAGGTTATAAATCTTGTTCAACTCAATAGTGTAAAATTATTTGAACTAGCTTGAAGAGCTGGTTCAACTCTAGTGTGAAATTACTTGTACTAGGTTATAGAGATAGTTCTACTCTAGTGTAAAATTATTTGAACTAGCTTGTATAGCTAGTTCAACTCTAGAGTAAAATTATTTGAACTAGCTTGTAGAGCTAGTTCAACTCTACTGTAAAATTGGTTGTACTAGGTTATAGAGCTAGTTCAATTCTAGTGTAAAATTATTTGAACTAGCTTGTAGAGTTAGTTCAACTCTACTGTGAAATTATTTGTACTATGTTATATAGCTAGTTCAACTCTAGTGTAAAATTATTTGAACTAGCTTGTATAGCTAGATCAACTCTAGTGTACAATTATTTGAACTAGCTTGTAGAGCTAGTTCAATTCTAGTGTAAAATTATTTGAACTAGGTTATAGATCTTGTTCAACTCTATAGTGTAAAATTGTTTGAACTAGCTTGTATAGCTAGTTCAACTCTAGTGTAAAATTATTGGAACTAGCTTGTAGAACTAGTTCCACTCTAGTGTAAAATTATTTTTACTAGGTTATAGAGCTAGTTCTAATCTAGTGTAAAATTATTTGAACTAGATTGTAGAGCTAGTTCAACTCTAGTGTAAAATTATTTGTACTAGGTTATAGAGCTAGTTCTACTCTAGTTCAAAATTATTTGAACTAGCTTGTAGAGCTAGTTCAACTCTAGTGTAAAATTATTTGAACTAGGTTATAGATCAAGTTCAAATCTATAGTGTAAAATTATTTGAACTAGCTTGAAGAGCTGGTTCAACTCTAGTGTAAAATTATTTGTACTAGGTTATAGAGCTAGTTCTACTCTAGTGCAAAATTATTTGAACTAGCTTGTAGAGCTAGTTCAATTCTAGTGTAAAATTATTTGAACTAGCTTGTAGACTTAGGTCAACTCTACTGTGAAATTATTTGTACTAGGTTATATAGCTAGTTCAACTCTAGTGTAAAATTATCTGAACTAGCTTGTATAGCTAGTTCAACTCTAGTGTAAAATTATTTGAACTAGCTTGTAGAGCTAGTTCAACTCTAGTGTAAAATTATTTGAACTAGGTTATAGATCTTGTTCAACTCTATAGACTAAAATTATTTGAACTAGCTTGAAGAGCTGGTTCAACTCTAGTGCAAAATTACATGTACTAGGTTATAGAGCTAGTTCTACTATAGTGTAAAATTATTTGAACTAGCTTGTATAGCTAGTTCAACTCTAGTGTAAAATTATTTGAACTAGCTTGTAGAGCTAGTTCAACTCTAGTGTAAAATTATTTGAACTAGGTTATAGATCTTGTTCAACTCTATAGTGTAAAATTATTTGAACTAGCTTGAAGAGCTGGTTCAACTCTAGTGCAAAATTACATGTACTAGGTTATAGAGCTAGTTCTACTATAGTGTAAAATTATTTGAACTAGCTTGTATAGCTAGTTCAACTCTAGAGTAAAATTATTTGAACTAGCTTGTAGAGCTAATTCAACTCTACTGTAAAATTATTTGTACTAGGTTATAGAGCTAGTTCAATTCTAGTGCAAAATTATTTGAACTAGCTTGTAGAGTTAGTTCAACTCTACTGTGAAATTATTTGTACTAGGTTATATAGCTACTTCAACTCTAGTGTAAAATTA
>NW_021183370.1:0-1285 GCF_002162155.2 Triticum dicoccoides
TGCTTGCCGGAGTGGGCATCAGAACTCTTGCTGGGCTTGGTCCTCCTGGAGCTTGATGGTGCGTCCTCAACGGCAGCGCAGCACTCCGAAGAGGTGCGCCTGCCGGAGTAGGCACCAGAACTCTTGCCGGACTTGGTCTTCTTGGTCTCGGGAGCTTCAGCGGCAAGTGGATCGCGGTCTGCCGTGGCTGCTGCTTCCCGGTAGATCTTGTCGGCACAGATAAGAGCATCCTTCTTGTCGCCAGGGACAGAAATGACGCTTATCGGGCCTGGCATCTTCAGCACGTTATACGCGTAGTGAGAGGCGGCCATGAACTTGGCGAGTGCTGGACGGCCAAGTATCGCATTGTAAGGCAACGGGATATCGGCAACGTCGAATGTGACCCTCTCAGTCCTGAAGTTTAACTCGCTGCCAAATGTTACCGGCAGCGTGACCTTCCCCTTCGGCTTGCTCCTTCCCGGATTGATTCCTTGGAATGTGCCGGTCTCTTCGAGCTCGCTGTCAGGGATCTGGAGTTTTCGGAGTACAGCGGAGGAGATCAGGTTTAAGCCGGCCCCGCCGTCAACTAGCATCTTGGTGACTTTGAGGTTGCGGATAGTTGGCGAAACCAACATCAGCAGACACCCGACCGCGGTTGTGCGATCAGGGTGGTCCTCAATGTCAAAGACGATAGGCGTGCTGGACCACTTCAGAAGCTTGCGCGATTCGATGGGTGGTTCTGCTGCATTGACTTCCCGCACCCACTGTCTGAGTTGGCGGTGCGAGGTATGCAGGGAAGCACCCCCGTCAACGCACAAGACCTCTGTGGCTTTCTGAAACTCCTGCTCACTGGTCTCAACGTCATCCATGTCTTCATCCTCATTGTCGTCTTCGTCCTTGTCGCGACCGCGGGGAGGTCTGTCTCCTTCCGTTGCTTGGCCTTGCCGCGGTGTCCTTCCTGGCCGGTGCGCTTCTGGCCAGGTTTCTCGGCGCCCCCTTGGGCTCTCTCCTTGTCGCGCCGCTCGTACTCAGCCTTCTGTTGCTGGACAAGCTGCTCGACCTTCTTGCAGTTTTGGAGGTCGTGGCCCTTGGTGCGGTGAATCTTGCAATATTGCTTGTCGGAGCCATCCCGCTTGTCAGCGACCGCCACGGCCTGACAGTTGGTGCACGCGGCAACTTCCTTGCCGGAGCTACCGACTGCAGCCTTCTTGGCGCCGCCTTCATCGCCGGACTGCTCAACGACCAGCACCTCGTTGCCCCTCTTCTTCCTGTTGCGCCGCTGGTTTTTCTTTGCCGGGCAGCATCC
>NW_021183371.1:0-717 GCF_002162155.2 Triticum dicoccoides
AAAAAAAATAATGCAGAAAACAAAACAAAAAAACTGGAAAAAATAGCAACAATAAGTATTTTGTTGTAAGTAGAAACAAAATAAAATAAATAAAGCAACAAAGAAAAAAAAAGTGTTTTCAAATTTGAAAACTAATGGCACTAACAGAAAGTTCATAATTTTTCTAAAACTAAAAGCAAAAAAGTATTAAAAATAGCAAAAAACAAAAGAAAATAAATAATGCAGAAAACAAAAAAAACTAGAAAAAATAGCAACAATAAGTATTTTGTTGTAAGTAGAAACAAAATAAAATAAATAAAGCAACAAAGAAAAAAAGTGCCACCTACTGGGCCCCCACGGCCTGAATACGACTAGAAACCCTACCATGGGCTAGGATTCAGGCCCGCAGGAGGCCCAGTAGGCCCACAGACACACAACGCAGGGTTAGGTCCGAAAGCCTGCATTTGAGAGGAGCTCGAGAGGAAAGGCGCAATAGCCCTTATAAACCACTCTCGAGCTCTCTCAGCTAGCGAGGTGGGACTAAAGTTTTGGCGCGGGGCAGCACAAGGCCTTTGGTCCCGGTTGATGGCACCAACCGGGACTAAAGGGGGCATTGGTCCCGGTTCATGGCACAAACCGGGACCAATGCCCCCCTTTAGTCCGGGTTGGTGCCACCAACCGGGACCAAAGGCCGCCGCTTCCCACCCTTTGGGCTGCTGAAAGGAGGCGTTTGGTCCC
>NW_021183372.1:0-2650 GCF_002162155.2 Triticum dicoccoides
CGATTTGATTTTTCTTTGTAAGGAACCGAGTCCAAAATTGCCTAGCCGACTCTTCTGGCTGCTGAATTATGTGGCTCAAGTCATCGGCGTCTGGTGGTCGCACATAAGTGCCCTGAAAGTTGTCGAGGAATGCGGCTTCCAGATCTTCCCAACAGCTAATGGAGTCCGCTGGCAAGCTGTTAAGCCAATGCCGCGCTGGTCCTTTGAGCTTTAGTGGGAGGTATTTGATGGCGTGTAAGTCATCACCGCGGGCCATGTGGATGTGGAGGAGGAAATCCTCGATCCATACTGCGGGATCTGTTGTGCTGTCGTATGATTCAATATTTACAGGTTTGAAACCTTCTGGGAATTGATGTTCCATTACTTCGTCTATGAAGCATAAGGGGTGTGCGGAGCCTCTGTATTGGGCTATATCGCGACGCAGCTCGAATGGGTCTTGCCCGCTGTGTTCGGCCCGGCCAGATTTACTTTTACTGTATCCGGCATGACGTTTATCGTCTTGCAGAGTGGTGCGCCCTCGTGATCCGTAGATCGATCTTGCATGCTTTGCTTTGTCCCCCAATATGTCTCGCAGGTCTGGCGTATCTCCCCATGCCTTTTTTATTGAATGGCGTCAGGGTGGAGGCTGAGTTTTTGGCTGGAATGCCTCTCTATCGCGGCCACGAGGTGGCCGATCAGCAGTATCATACGCTTCTTCCTCCAGTCGGGTTAGTAACCAGCACTTTGGGTAATTCTTGGAGGGGCGCTTGAGTTTATATTCCTTAGCCGCGAGGACTTCAGTCCATCTGTCAGCTAGCAGATCTTGACCAGCTTGAAGCTGCTGCTGCTTTTTCTTCAGGCTATTTGTCGTGGCCATAAGTCGGCGCTTGAAGCGCTCCTGTTCGACGGGATCCTCTGGTACGACGAATTCATCATCGCCGAGGCTTGCCTCATCTTCGAAGGGGGGCATGTAATTGTCATCCTCCTCCTCTCCGTCTGCCGCTCTCTCAAGAGGGCTAGCTCCTCCATCCTCCTACTCTAAATCTTGTTGGAGGGGATTGTTGTTGTCTTCGGCACTATCCGGAGTGTTATTATCTCCTGTGCCGGTATCACCACTTTTGTTTTGGCGGGACTTAGAGCGGCGCCGCTGACGTTGGCGCTTGGGTTGCTTCTTGGAGGGGTCATCCTCCGTTGTCTCGTCGCCATTGCCTTCTTTGGGTGTATCCACCATGTATACGTCATATGACGAGGTGGCTTTCCAGTGCCCTATAGGCGCTGGTTCATGTTCGTCTCCTACATCGTCGTCCATACCGTCGATCTCTTCGGAGTCGAAGTCGAGTATGTCAGTTAAATCATCGATAGTGGCTACGAAGTGGGTGGTGGGTGGGCGTCGAATTTCTTCGTCGTCCACATCCCAATCCTGTTGTCCATAGTCCGGCCAGGGCTCTCCTGACAAAGAGAGAGAGACCTTAGTGAATTCAGAATGTCGCTGAAGGGCGAGTGCTGAAAGATATCCGCGGTGGTGAATTCCATGATCGGCGCCCAATCGGATTTGATTGGCAGGGGCGCGGACGGTTTGGAGTCCGGAAAAGAGTCCGGCACCTTGGAGTCACGGGCTTCATAGAGGATTAGGCTGGTGTTCGGCCCGATCGCCGTTAAGACTACAGCCCCTAAGGCGGTGTCTAGCCACCCGTCCTCGATTGGCGCAGTTGGCTCCGAGCTAAGGGTCGGAGCTGATGCGGGCGCGGCCTCTGGGGTACTGTTTGGCGGCAGAGCTAGGTCATACCCATCGTGACAGTGCGGCGCGCCCGGCTGTGGCTCGAATCCGTCGAAGATCAAGTCTCCTCGGATGTCGGCCGTGTAGTTCAAACTTCCAAATCTGACCTAATGGCCAGGGGCGTAGCTTTCAATCTGCTCCAGATGGCCAAGCGAATTAGCCCGCAGTGCAAAGCTGTCGAACACGAAGATCTGTCCGGGGAGAAAGGTCTCACCCTGGACCGTATCGTTGTTGATGATCGGAGGAGCCATCGGGCCTAAAGGTGATGACACAGAGGAACTCTCAATGAAAGCACCAATGTCGGTGTCAAAACCAGCGGATCTCGGGTAGGGGGTCCCGAACTGTGCGTCTAGGCTGGATGGTAACAAGAGGCAGGGGACACAATGTTTTACCCAGGTTCGGGCCCTCTTGATGGAGGTAAAACCCTACGTCCTGCTTGATTAATATTGATGATATGGGTAGTACAAGAGTAGATCTACCACGAGATCAGAGAGGCTAAACCCTAGAAGCTAGCATATGGTATGATTGTATGTTGTGGTTGTTGTCCTATGGACTAAAACCCTTCGGTTTATATAGACACCGGAGAGGGTTAGAGTTACACAAGGTCGGTTACAAAGGAGGAGATATCCATATCCGTATTGCCTAGCTTGCCTTCCACGCCAAGTAGAGTCCCATCCGGACACGAGACGAAGTCTTCAATCTTGTATCTTCATAGTCTAACAGTCCGGCCAATGGAGATAGTCCGGCTGTCCGGAGACCCCCTAATCCAGGACTCCCTCAGTGGTGGTTTTATTCTATAGAAATAATTGAACTCTCATGCTTCACTCATATCATTTTGAGAGTCTCTAAACAGCATGGTAATTTGCTTTGGTTATGAATTTGGTCCTAATATGA
>NW_021183373.1:0-1008 GCF_002162155.2 Triticum dicoccoides
AGAAGGATGGAACGCTGAGATTGTGTATTGACTATCGAGCACTTAACATGGTCACAGTCAAAAACAAATACCCGATGCCAAGGATAAACGATTTGTTTGATCAACTCGCTCAGGCCAAGGTATTCTCAAAAATTGACTTAAGGTCAGGATACCATCAATTGAAGGTACGAGCGGAAGATATCCCCAAAACAGCCTTCACCTCCAGATATGGACTGTACGAGTTCACAGTGATGCCATTTGGATTAACTAACGCCCCAGCATATTTTGTTCACCTCATGAACAAAGTATTTATGAAGTTTATGGACAAGTTCGTCGTGGTATTCATCGACGATATTCTGGTATACTCCAAGACACCAGAAGAGCACGCAGAACATCTCAGGATTGTGCTAGGAGAGCTAAGAAAACACCAATTGTATGCCAAGTTCAGCAAGTTCGAATTTTGGTTAAGACAAGTAGGCTTTCTAGGCCACGTACTGACCCAAGACGGTATCGCAGTGGACCCAGAGAAAGTCAAGGCCGTACTTGGCTGGAAGTCACCAGCCAGCGTAACGGACATACGGAGTTTCTTGGGAATGGCAGGATATTACCGCAGATTTATTGAAGGATTTTCCACCATAGCCAAGCCTATGACACAGTTGCTCAAGAAAGATAAGAAGTTTGAATGGACAGAAGCCTGCGAGAAAAGTTTCCAAGAGCTAAAGCGGAAGTTAACGACAACACCGGTATTAATTGTACCCGACATACACAAGAATTTTGAAGTATATTGTGACGCGTCCAGAAAGGGTCTCGGATGCGTGTTGATGCAGGAAGGCAAGGTTGTCGCCTACGCTTCAAGGCAACTTCGCAAGCATGAGGAAAATTATCCCACTCATGACTTAGAAATGGCAGCAGTTATTCATGCACTCAAGGAATGGAGGCATTTCTTACTTGGGAATCGATGTGAAATATATACGGATCACAAAAGTCTCAAATATATTTTCACACAGCCAGAACTAAACTTACGGCAAC
>NW_021183374.1:0-2650 GCF_002162155.2 Triticum dicoccoides
CGATTTGATTTTTCTTTGTAAGGAACCGAGTCCAAAATTGCCTAGCCGACTCTTCTGGCTGCTGAATTATGTGGCTCAAGTCATCGGCGTCTGGTGGTCGCACATAAGTGCCCTGAAAGTTGTCGAGGAATGCGGCTTCCAGATCTTCCCAACAGCTAATGGAGTCCGCTGGCAAGCTGTTAAGCCAATGCCGCGCTGGTCCTTTGAGCTTTAGTGGGAGGTATTTGATGGCGTGTAAGTCATCACCGCGGGCCATGTGGATGTGGAGGAGGAAATCCTCGATCCATACTGCGGGATCTGTTGTGCTGTCGTATGATTCAATATTTACAGGTTTGAAACCTTCTGGGAATTGATGTTCCATTACTTCGTCTATGAAGCATAAGGGGTGTGCGGAGCCTCTGTATTGGGCTATATCGCGACGCAGCTCGAATGGGTCTTGCCCGCTGTGTTCGGCCCGGCCAGATTTACTTTTACTGTATCCGGCATGACGTTTATCGTCTTGCAGAGTGGTGCGCCCTCGTGATCCGTAGATCGATCTTGCATGCTTTGCTTTGTCCCCCAATATGTCTCGCAGGTCTGGCGTATCTCCCCATGCCTTTTTTATTGAATGGCGTCAGGGTGGAGGCTGAGTTTTTGGCTGGAATGCCTCTCTATCGCGGCCACGAGGTGGCCGATCAGCAGTATCATACGCTTCTTCCTCCAGTCGGGTTAGTAACCAGCACTTTGGGTAATTCTTGGAGGGGCGCTTGAGTTTATATTCCTTAGCCGCGAGGACTTCAGTCCATCTGTCAGCTAGCAGATCTTGACCAGCTTGAAGCTGCTGCTGCTTTTTCTTCAGGCTATTTGTCGTGGCCATAAGTCGGCGCTTGAAGCGCTCCTGTTCGACGGGATCCTCTGGTACGACGAATTCATCATCGCCGAGGCTTGCCTCATCTTCGAAGGGGGGCATGTAATTGTCATCCTCCTCCTCTCCGTCTGCCGCTCTCTCAAGAGGGCTAGCTCCTCCATCCTCCTACTCTAAATCTTGTTGGAGGGGATTGTTGTTGTCTTCGGCACTATCCGGAGTGTTATTATCTCCTGTGCCGGTATCACCACTTTTGTTTTGGCGGGACTTAGAGCGGCGCCGCTGACGTTGGCGCTTGGGTTGCTTCTTGGAGGGGTCATCCTCCGTTGTCTCGTCGCCATTGCCTTCTTTGGGTGTATCCACCATGTATACGTCATATGACGAGGTGGCTTTCCAGTGCCCTATAGGCGCTGGTTCATGTTTGTCTCCTACATCGTCGTCCATACCGTCGATCTCTTCGGAGTCGAAGTCGAGTATGTCAGTTAAATCATCGATAGTGGCTACGAAGTGGGTGGTGGGTGGGCGTCGAATTTCTTCGTCGTCCACATCCCAATCCTGTTGTCCATAGTCCGGCCAGGGCTCTCCTGACAAAGAGAGAGAGACCTTAGTGAATTCAGAATGTCGCTGAAGGGCGAGTGCTGAAAGATATCCGCGGTGGTGAATTCCATGATCGGAGCCCAATCGGATTTGATTGGCAGGGGCGCGGACAGTTTGGAGTCCGGAAAAGAGTCCGGCACCTTGGAGTCACGGGCTTCATAGAGGATTAGGCTGGTGTTCGGCCCGATCGCCGTTAAGACTACAGCCCCTAAGGCGGTGTCTAGCCACCCGTCCTCGATTGGCGCAGTTGGCTCCGAGCTAAGGGTCGGAGCTGATGCGGGCGCGGCCTCTGGGGTACTGTTTGGCGGCAGAGCTAGGTCATACCCATCGTGACAGTGCGGCGCGCCCGGCTGTGGCTCGAATCCGTCGAAGATCAAGTCTCCTCGGATGTCGGCCGTGTAGTTCAAACTTCCAAATCTGACCTAATGGCCAGGGGCGTAGCTTTCAATCTGCTCCAGATGGCCAAGCGAATTAGCCCGCAGTGCAAAGCTGTCGAACACGAAGATCTGTCCGGGGAGAAAGGTCTCACCCTGGACCGTATCGTTGTTGATGATCGGAGGAGCCATCGGGCCTAAAGGTGATGACACAGAGGAACTCTCAATGAAAGCACCAATGTCGGTGTCAAAACCAGCGGATCTCGGGTAGGGGGTCCCGAACTGTGCGTCTAGGCTGGATGGTAACAAGAGGCAGGGGACACAATGTTTTACCCAGGTTCGGGCCCTCTTGATGGAGGTAAAACCCTACGTCCTGCTTGATTAATATTGATGATATGGGTAGTACAAGAGTAGATCTACCACGAGATCAGAGAGGCTAAACCCTAGAAGCTAGCATATGGTATGATTGTATGTTGTGGTTGTTGTCCTATGGACTAAAACCCTTCGGTTTATATAGACACCGGAGAGGGTTAGAGTTACACAAGGTCGGTTACAAAGGAGGAGATATCCATATCCGTATTGCCTAGCTTGCCTTCCACGCCAAGTAGAGTCCCATCCGGACACGAGACGAAGTCTTCAATCTTGTATCTTCATAGTCTAACAGTCCGGCCAATGGAGATAGTCCGGCTGTCCGGAGACCCCCTAATCCAGGACTCCCTCAGTGGTGGTTTTATTCTATAGAAATAATTGAACTCTCATGCTTCACTCATATCATTTTGAGAGTCTCTAAACAGCATGGTAATTTGCTTTGGTTATGAATTTGGTCCTAATATGA
>NW_021183375.1:0-1327 GCF_002162155.2 Triticum dicoccoides
GGGGTTGTTTTATTTTATTTTTGTTTTGTCTTCATTTATTCTTTTAACTTCGGTTTTTAAATGTTTTAATATCAAAACAGTTTTATCAAGCTATAAAACCCATACCTAAATTAGTAAGGTAGCATAACTCACTGTAATAAAATGTTCACACATTATCTTAACTAGCTTACAATTACCTATATACATAAAAGCAATTATTAAGTATTTTCAAATATTGGTTTAATTATTTTAGTGCACATAAATATTTTATAAAAGTGTGGTTTCATCACCTACCACTACATATGGATTAATCGACACACTCCGAGCATTTTAGTTTTAATGTTTGAAAACTTCATCATTTGGGTTTGATTTCGAATTTGAATTCGATCGGGTTTGAATTAATGCGAGATTAACAATAGTGACCTCGGTGACGTGGCATCATTAGTAGAGGTTACTGTAGCATGATTACCCGGGCGTCACACCAGACCCACAGCAAGATCCCCTCCGTGTAGACCCGACGCGTCCGTTTCTGTTGGGGAACGTAGTAATTTCAAAAAAAAATTCCTACGCACACGCAATATCATGGTGATGCATAGCAACGAGAGGGGAGAGTGTGATCTACGCACCCTTGTAGATCGACAACGGAAGTGTTAGGTTGATGTAGTCGTACGTCTTCATGGCCCGACCGATCAAGCACCGAAACTACGGCACCTCCGAGTTCTAGCACACGTTCAGCTCGATGACGATCCCCGGACTCCGATCCAGCAAAGTGTCGGGGAAGAGTTCCGTTAGCACGACGGCGTGGTGACGATCTTGATGTACTAATGTCGCAGGGCTTCGCCTAAGCACCGCTACAATATTATCGAGGACTATGGTGGAAGGGGGCACCGCACACGGCTAAGAATATGATCATGTGGATCAACTTATGTCCTTAGGGGTGCCCCTTGCCTCCGTATATAAAGGCTCAAAGGGGGGAGCGGCCGGCCAAGAGGAGGTGCGCCAGGAGGAGTCCTACTTGTTGGGGAACGTAGCATAAATTCAAAATTTTCCTACGTGTCACCAAGATCTATCTATGGAGAGACTAGCAACGAGGGGAAGGAGAGTGCATCTACATACCCTTGTAGATCGCTAAGCGGAAGCGTTCAAGAGAACGGGGTTGATGGAGTCGTACTCGTCGTGATTCAAAACACCGATGATCCTAGCGCCGAACGGACGGCACCTCCGCTTTCAACACACGTACGGAACGGAGACGTCTCCCATGCCTTGATCCAGCAAGGAGGAGGAAGAGGTTGATGGAGATCCAGCAGCACGACGGCGTGGTGGAAGTAGCGGGATTCCAACAGGGCTT
>NW_021183376.1:0-1109 GCF_002162155.2 Triticum dicoccoides
ACCTGACTCAAAACGCACACAAGTTTTTCATACGGACTCCGAATTGGGTGATTCTTTTTTTGTTAGAAACTAGATTTCGTGCACTTTCCAACCCAATTGGAATCACCTTCAAATTCGTCCGGAGCGTTGAGTTGTGGACGAAACAATCTGATGCTGCAGCAGAATCCGAGTCAAACTACAAGTCCAAAGGTGTTACATCACCTCCACTTGGGCCCATTGGCCTTGTACGACCTAGATTTAGTTTTAGGCTGCCTTGGGACGTCCTCCCACCTCCTTGGCCGCCACCCCTTGCTCCTATATAAGTAGATCCATCTAGTAGCTTTTCCTTGGGATTTGTTTAGTTAAAAGTTAGCCATTGCAACTTCGTGTACTTCGTTTGTGTCCAACGACCAGACCAAGACCGCTTACGGATCCCCACCATTATCAATACTTCATATATATTCGCAATATTCAGATTGCTTTATCATATTCTTGCTTGTTCTTCAATTGCTTGCAGGAATAGACCTTCGTGGTCAGGTTGATCGTGCTCCGGCGTGGTCAATAACCTCTCGGAGTTGGTTTAGCGATTGCTAAGGCACAATGTCGTTGCACGTTTGTAGACGGATCGTCAAAGTCGTCTCCACCAAATCGATAGTTATCATCTCATCGAAAGATCGGGACACCCCGCCTCTATCAGTATGTATAGCAGCAGGGGCTGTGGGTGTAACAATTGTATTGATGTCCTCATCATCCTCCCCTTCTTGAAATGAAGTCGTCCTCGACGGAAGTTCATCTTCCTCACCCAAATAAGGCTTCAAATCTGCAATGTTAAAAGTGGGACTAACCCCAAAATCTGCAGGCAGCTCAAGTTTATATGCATTATCATTTATTTTCTCTAACACCTTAAAGGGACCATCAGCACGTGGCATTAACTTTGATTTGCGCAAATCAGGAAATCTATCCTTACGCAAATGTAACCAAACAAGATCTCCAGGTGCAAACACAACATGTTTTCTACCCTTATCTCCAGCAAGTTTATATTTAGCATTCATACGCTCAATGTTTTCCTTAGTTAACTCATGCATTTTTAAAATCAATTCAGCACGTTGTTTAGCATCAAAATTAACCTT
>NW_021183377.1:0-1678 GCF_002162155.2 Triticum dicoccoides
CTCTCAACATACACCTCCACCACGCTGAGCCACAGGAACAGCTCCTTGGTCTTCACGCCGGCGATCTTCCTCAGCTTCCCCGGCTCGACGAAGGCCGTCACCTCGCCGGCGTACGACACGGTCTGCTTCACCTTCTTGAACGTGTGCTCCGTCTTCTTCCTCTGCACCAGCCACATGAAGCCAGCCGCGCGGTTGTACCCAAACTCCTCCATGTCCTCCAGGGGCAGCAGGCCCGTCGGGAGGCCCAGCTCCTCCAGCACCTCCACGCACTTCTTCTTGCAGATGGCGCCGTCGCCGCGGAATACCTCCGCGCCGGCACGATGGGTCTCGACGGCTTGGGATGCCATGTCAGGTGAGGCTGTATTTTCTACCACGCGGTCTTGACGATCTTGTGAAATGGGAGAGCTAGCTAGCCGTGAATGATGGAGTCTGATATGCCAGGCCAACCTATATATAGCTAGCTATGTAGTAGGAGATGCGAGAAAGCTTCAATATTGATCACCGTCTATAAGAGTGTTTTCTGCTTGAGAGCTACAGGTTGGTGGTTTCTAGAGTGGAATGTCAATATGTTTGGACCTATTATTTTTGTCTTTTGAACTCGTCAATAGATGTGAGCTTTTATTTGAGCGCTTAAGTGGCGAAGAAGGAAGATTATGGTGATACTCACACAGCCTTCTGTGACCAAGTCCAGAAAGGGTCGCGACGGCATAGCACAGCCCGCCAGCCGCTGAATTGAATGGGTATGCAATGTAGCACAATTGAAAATGTATGCTGGATTCATGCAGAAAAATTATTTTAGGATTGAGGGATTATATCTCTATTTGGAACATCATTGCTGGCGCAATTATGTCGTTTTTACTTTTATTTTTCCAGAAGTCTTGCAGACAACAATGAACTGCCATGTTTGTTGTTAATTACGTACTAACTCTGCCACGAATTACTTGTCACATAAATGGATATATCTAGACGTATTTTTAGTTTTAGATACATCCATTTCGATCCATTTTTACGATAAGTAATTTGGGACGGATGGTGTATTTTCAATCCTCCCCTTCAGTTGGATCAAATACCCGTTTAGAGGGGGTTGTTGGATTCACCCACAAGATCTCACATGGCTGGCCGTGCGACGACAACCAACGACTCCATGGCTGGTGATGCTGGCAATGGTGGGCATGGCGGCGGCCGCGGATCTGGATCCGACCCAGATCACTCGTCGATTCTTCACATGGATGGTCGGCGGCGAGATGAGGGCTCCGGTGAAGGGATGGAAGATCTCCGCCGGAGTACTGGCGGCGACATACGTCTTCATGGTGAAACTCTGTGCGGTTCCAGCCAACCGCGAGATCGGGACGACGTGGGTTCTTCCAAACTTTTCTTCATCTCCGGTCGTCGGCCTTGAAAACTGGTTCAACAAATCTTTCCATCTTCGATCTTGAGGATTGCCGAGCTAAATCTGAAGAGTTTACACGTCGGGCATCCGAGGAGGCCTTTAAGTCTTCGGCCTTTATCAATGCCTTGTTATTTTTAAACCACACCTCGGGTTTAAAGTGTTTCTCATGCGACAGTGCCCTCTTGCATCCGAAATCCAACGCCAGATTGCATCCAAGGTATATCTTTGCAGACGAACTCCAACGCCGGTCTGCATCCAAGGTATATTTTTGCAGCCGAAATCCAACAC
>NW_021183378.1:0-996 GCF_002162155.2 Triticum dicoccoides
ATACAATAAAGCGACAACCATATGGCTCCTGCCAGTTGCCGATAACTTGGTTACAAAACATGATCATCTCATACAATAAAATTCAGCATCATGCCTTGACCATATCACATCACAACATGCCCTGCAAAAACAAGTTAGACGTCCTCTACTTTGTTGTTGCATGTTTTACGTGGTTGCTACGGGCTTAAGTAAGAACCAATCTCACCTACGCATCAAAACCACAACGATAGTTTGTCAAATAGACTCCGTTTTAACCTTCGCAAGGACCGGGCGTAGCCATACTTGGTTCAACTAAAGTTGGAGAGGCAGTCGCCCGCAAGCCATCTCTGTGCAAAGCACGTCGAGGGAACCGGTCTCGCGTAAGCGTACGCGTAAGGTTGGTCCGGGTCGTCTCGTCCAACAATACCGCTGAACCAAAATATGACATGCTGGTAGGCAGTATGACTTGTATCGTCCACAACTAACTTGTGTTCTACTCGTGCATATAACATCAACATCATTAACCTAGGCTCGGATGCCACTGTTGGGTTTCGTAGTAATTTCAAAATTTTTCCTACGCGCACACAGGATCATGTGATGCATAGCAACGAGAGGAGAGTGTTGTCTACGTACCCAACGCAGACCGACTGCGGAAGCAATGACACGACGTAGAGGAAGTAGTCGTACGTCTTCACGATCCAACCGATCAAGCACCGAAACTACGGCACCTCCGAGTTCGAGCACACGTTCAGCTCAATGACGATCCCCGGACTCCGATCCAGCAAAGTGTCGGGGAAGAGTTTCGTCAGCACGACGGCGTGGTGACGATCTTGATGAACTACAGCAGCAGGGCTTCGCCTAAACTCCGCTACAGTATTATCGAGGAATATGGTGGCAGGGGGCACCGCACACGGCTAAGGAATCGATCACGTGGATCAACTTGTGTCAACTTGTGTGTTTAGAGGTGCCCCTGCCTCCGTATATAAAGGAGTAGAGGAGGGAGGCTGGCCGGCCAAA
>NW_021183379.1:0-874 GCF_002162155.2 Triticum dicoccoides
AAATGCCCATCATTTTTGTCTTGGTTCAGAACCTCTGCCAAAAGTGGTGCACATTTTCCTAGGCCATCTTAGGGTTTTTGAATTAAATCATAAATATTTGAATTTGGGCATTTAAAATTATATAAAATATTTAAATGCTCAAATATCTCCAAACTAAAATGTTTCATGTTGGAAATAATCCAACTATGGACCAGGAGTAATTTGGTGATTTTTGAAGTTGCCTAGGTATTTTATTAAATTCAACAAAGTTGCAGATATATTAAATAAAAACAGAAACAGAAAAAAAGGGGAAAACTTACCTGGCGCCACCGCAGGCCCACCAGCCAGCCCACCTGGCCGGCCCAGCCCGGCCACCGCTCCAGCGAGCTGCTTGGCTCGCCAGGCAGGCAGCCAAGGTGCTCGGCGGCGGCACCGCAGCTCGCCACGCAGCTGCACGCCGCCCTGCCTCCCCCTCTTGCCGCCCTGATGGCCTGGACAAGCTCCACGTCGCGCCCCGACCCTCTTGGACATCTCCATTCGCCCCCAGTTCCTCTCCCTCGCGCTCCCACGCCATGGCCGACGCCACCGTCGCCGCACCTCCGCCGTAGCAGTGCTCCCCTTCGTCTCCACGCCGCGCCACCGTGTCCAGAAGCTCCGCCGTCCTCCACTTCTTCGAGCGAGTCGAGCCCCGAGCGCTCGCGTGCCCCGAAGCCGCCGCACCAACCTCGCCCGAACCGCCATCGCCGGAGATCCCCTTCGCCGTCGCCGCCGCAGCAGCTCGTCCCCGACCACGCCGTCCTCTCCATCAAGACCGCAGTGAGCTGGGCTAACTTCCCCTTCCTCTCTTTCTCTCTCTCGTGCACCACAGCGAGCACACCAAGCTCACCCGCACGCG
>NW_021183380.1:0-1038 GCF_002162155.2 Triticum dicoccoides
GTAAAAGCGCCCCAGGGTTCGTATGTCGTGGAAATCACTTTGGGACCCGAAAACAGTGAGTAATAATCCACGAAATGGGCCAGAATCAGCCAAAATTGTGTGTTGATGACCGAGACATAAACGCACCCTGGGGTTTTTCAATCGTGGAAATCACTCCGGATCCCAAAACAGTGATTAATAGTCCACAAAACGGGCCAGAATCGGCTAAAAATGCGAGTGTTGATGACCTACACGTAATCGCACCCTGGGCTTCGTCAATCATGGAAATCACACTGGGACCCCAAACAGGCAGTTACAGTCCATGAAACGGGCCAGAATCGACCAAACTTGCGAGTGTTGTTGACCAAAACGCAATCGCACCCTGGGGTTCAACAACTATGGAAATCACTTCGGGGCCCCAGAACGTTGAGTAATAGTCCACGAAAACGGCCAGAATTGGACAAAACTGTGAGTATTGATGATGCACGCGTAAACACACCCGGGGATCATCAATCGAGGAAGTCGATTTGGGAAACCAAAATGTGAGTAATAGTCCAGGAAATGAGCCAGAATTGGCCAAATATACGAGTGTTGATGACCGACACATAAGCGCACCTTGGGGTTCAATAACTATGGAAACCGCTTTGGGACCCCAAAATGGTGAGCAATAGTCAACAAAATGGGTCAAAATTGGACAAAACTGTGAGTGTTGACGACGGACACGTAAATGCACCCCGAGAATCGTCAATCATGGAAATCACTCTGGGGCCCCAAAACGGTGAGTAATAGTGCACGAAACGGACCAGAATCAGCCAAAAATGTGAGTGCTGATGACCGACACGTAAAAGCGCCGCAGGGTTCGTATGTCGTGGAAATCACTTTGGGACCCGAAAACAGTGAGTAATAATCCACGAAATGGGCCAGAATCAGCCAAAATTGTGTGTTGATGACCGAGACATAAACGCACCCTGGGGTTTTCAATCGTGGACATCACTCCGGATCCCAAAACAGTGATTAATAGTCCACAAAACAGGCCAGAATCGGCTAAAAATGCGAGTG
>NW_021183381.1:0-1670 GCF_002162155.2 Triticum dicoccoides
TAATACTTCTTGCCATCTTCGTTCATTCCTTGGTCCCCGTATTGTTTTCAACCGGAATACCGACAATGGAGCTATGACGTGTGAATTCAAAAATTCTAACAACCCTATTGCTTTGAAGTGAATGGGCAATAGTTCATTCTAAGTCCTTCGCTAATTGAATCACCATTCTGACATTGGTCGTGCAACCCAACCCATATTTCGGGCGCACCTTTCAACCAATGTTTAATTGTGTATGTTTTCCTCGAGCATACTTCCGTATATCATTTGATCTGACAAATGTTATCTCCTTGTTCACTTAATGGTGGAAATCCATCTTTTGGGAATCTCGGTGAATTGCCGTTGAGTTCACCAGACACCTCCTTGTCCTCTCCTTGGGTTAATGATGGACTCTTGTTAACGGAAATCACTTCGTAGTTCATTTCCCCGAGAATCTTACAATGCCATCTCGTCAATTTGCGTTGCACCTTTTCTTCTCAGGTATCCTAAGTCTGAGGTATCCTGACACCAATCGGATCTGAATCTCGGTCAGATATGATGGTTGGGACAATTTTCCAAGATTCATGAAGTTGATCCTTTGATGACCCGGTAACATGATGTCATGCCTAGCACCCCCCCCCGGCTGGAGGACCTATCATTATAGATTCCTTTTCAGCAAGGTTATCCATTCGTCCATCAGGAAATTGTAAGACTTATGCTACAAGTTATTCCCGATGGATCCTTCGTGTTACCCAAAGTCTGATCTTCACCTGAAGACCATGTCAATGCTATCTCGAAGCATGTCAATGGTACTCCGATTTTCAACAGGAACATTTGAAGCACGATGCTAAATTTTATTTATCACTTATCTAACACCGTTGTATGGGTAATATCATGAGATTCCTTCCCCCTTACCTAAATGGTTTTCTACTTTATATCCTGTCATGGAAATCATGCTCTGCTTGTCATTGAGAAGGATATACCCCTGAAATATGTGTTTAAACACATTTTCCTTTCCATTGTTCTGTTTAATCTGATGATCATATTTTCCTTCCATTGTTGGTTTAACCTTTCTTGTGATCTATATGATCTGAGAAGTAATATTTTCCTGCTTATGTAAACACCTTGTTGTACAATTCTGTCAGTAAGACCATGTTACTTTTGTTGATGACATTCCGGTAACCACCGATGGACGAGAACTCTGCCTACTGGTCCGCCTCGTTCAACGAGCAGGAAAATGGTTCTCTTCGTCCCTCGCCCTTGGTACCGACATTGTTGCCGACATAACTGACATGCTACTCTCTGACATGCCTTGCTATCGTGATCGTACAAGATGTCAGCCCCCCTTTCTACTTTTAACCCACATGGTGGGCCCATAACCCACAGGTCCCAGGAACGAAACCTGACTCTCCTGTACAACCTGTTGTCAAGGTTATTCCTCGTGCTTGGCTTTGTATGTAATTCACGGGCCACTTGCCTGTTGATCTATTCTGGTATCAGACACAAAACTTATTACCATTGCTCTGGACCCCTTTTACACTTTGTTTCAGGCATCGGATGATTGCCTGCCCGCTTGAAACTTCTCATGGTACCTTCTTACTTGCTCTCGATATTTTCTTGAGTTCCAGTTCGAGAGTTACTTTCCGCCACCTTCCCCTATGTTAGCTACCAGATAGTCAACCTTGCATAGGTTC
>NW_021183382.1:0-1333 GCF_002162155.2 Triticum dicoccoides
GCCACCTCCCATTCTTCATCGGGAGGGGTGATCTGGAGTCCGGTACGGGCTTCGGAGGGTGGAAATCATCGTCATCGTCATAATCGACCCTTCTCCATAAAATATTCCATGATTCTCACCATTGGGAGAGAGTAATTCCTTCGTATGCTTGTTGTACGGTGATGGAGTTGGATGAAATTTGACATATAATCGAGTAAATTTGTTAGGGCTTGATCCCAAGTATCCACTATGTTCTGAGATTGATGTTGCTATGACTTTGCTATGCTTAGTGCTTGTCACTAGGGCCCGAGTGCCATGATCTCAGATCTGAACCCTTTATGTTTTCATGAATATATTTCAGTTCCTAATCCTATCTTGCAAGTTGTATGCACCTATTACATGTTATGATCTGCATACCCCAAGGTGACAATAATTGGGATTCTTTCTGGTGATTACCGTAGTTTGAGGAGTTCATGTATTCTCTGTGTGCTAATGCTTTGTTCCGGTTGTCTATTAAAAGGAGGCCTTAATATCCCTTAGATTTCCTGATGGACCCCGCTGCCACAAGAGGGTAGGACAAAAGATGGCATGCAAGTTCTTGTTATAAGCATGTATGACTATATACGGAATTGATGTCTACTATGCAACTTGACTTCTTGTAGATTCGTGTTGAGCCTCCAAGCGCAAAGTTTTATAGGACAGTTGCAAATTTCCCTCAAGTGGATGACCTATGGTTTATCAATATGTGGGAAACAACCCTGCAATCAATACAAGAAATCTCTTGTTTCCCCAACACATCCAATACAATGGTAAATTGTATAGGTGCACTAGTTCGGTGAAGAGATGGTGATACAAGTGTAGTATGGATAGTAGATATAGGTGTTTGTAATCTGAAAATATAAAGACGTAGCACAAACGGTGTTGCAATGCTCGAAAACAAGGCCTAGGGTTCATACTTTCGCTAGTGCAATCTCTCAATAGTGCTAACATAATTGAATCATATGGCAATCCCTCAACGTGCGACAAAGAGTCACTCCAAAGTTCTTATCTAGTGGGGAACATAAGAAGAAATTGTTTGTAGGGTACGAAACCACCTCAAAGTATCATTTCCAATCAATCTATTGAGCTACTCATATAAGTGTCAAAAATAACCCTAGAGTTCGTACTAGAATAACACCATATGATACACATCAGCCAAGTCTAGTGTCACCTAGATACTCCAATGTTACCACAAGTATCCGTGAGTTGATTATACGACATGCATCAAACAACTTTAGATTCATAATATTCAATCCAACACAAAGAACTTCAAAGAGTGCCCCAAGATTTCTACCAGAGAAAGTAGGATGAAAAC
>NW_021183383.1:0-3276 GCF_002162155.2 Triticum dicoccoides
TGAGATGCGATGTAAACAAAAGAGATGTAATATAATAAGAAAGAGACCCAGGGGCCATAGGTTTCACTAGTGGATTCTCTCAAGATAGAATGTATTATGGTGGGTGAAAAAATTACAGCCGAGTAATTTATAGAGAAGTGCATAATTATGAAGACATCAAAGGCAATGATCATGAAAATAGGCATCACGTCTGTGTCAAGTAGACCAAAATGATTCTGCATCTACTACTATTACTCCACACATTGAACGCTATCCAAACAGAGTAACGCATTAAGCAAGACGACATGATGTAGAGGGATAAACTCAAGCAATATTATATAAACCCCATTATTTTATCCTCGATGGCAACAATACAATACATGCCTTGCTGCCCCTACTGTCACTGGGAAAGGACACCGCAAGATTGAACCCAAAGCTAAGCACTTCCCTATTGAAAGAAAGATCAATCTAGTAGGCCAAACTAAACTGATAATTCAAAGAGACTTGCAAAGATATCAAATCATGCATATAAGAATTCAGAGAAGAACCAAATAATATTCATAGATAATCAAGCTCATAAATCCACAATTCATAGGATCACAAACACATCGCAAAAGAATATTAAATTGAATAGATCTCTAAGAACATGGAGGAGAACTTTGTATTGATAATCGAAGAGGGAGAAGAAACCATCTAGCTAATAACTATGGACCAGAAGGTCTGTGGTAAACTACTCACTTGCATCGGAGAGGCAATGGTGTTGATGTAGAAGCACTCTGTGATCGATTCCCCCTCCTACAGATCGCCGGAAAGGCCCCAAGACGGGATCTCACAGGTCCAGAAGGTTGTTGCAGTGGTGGAAAAGTGGTTTCGCGGCTCCCCCGGTGTTTCTAGGGTATAAGAGTATATGTAGGGGAAAGAAGAACGTCGGTGGAGCTTCGAGGGTCCCACGAGGGTGGGGGCGTGCCCTCCTGCCTCGTGGCCTTGTCGTAGAGTCCCATACTTCAACTCCAAATCTTATGGATTTCTTTTGGTCAAACAAAGATCCGCACTAAAGTTTCATTCCTTTTGGACTCTGTTTGATATTCCTTTTCTTCAATACTCTAAAATAGGCAAAAAAACAGAAACTGGCACTAGGCCTCTGATTAATAGGTTAGTCCCAAAAATAATATAAAAGAGCATATTAAAGCCCATTAAACATCTAAAATAGATAATATAATAGCATCGAACAATCAAAAATTATAGATACGCTGGAGGCATATCACCAGCCCAGTTGCAGCCCGCTGAAATGCTAACCTGTATGAGGACACTATTTTGGCCTGGTCGCATACATGAGGTTTTTGCTATTTTTTCGATAGTGAATGATGGCATATACGGTAACTAGGAATTAAGAACAAACCTACCTTATACAATGAATAAATGATGGCATAGAAACTTAGCATAGTCCTACACTATATAATAAAGGATTTACAGTATATTATATCCACTGGGCATCAAAGTTCGCCACTTGTGATCATAAGGCGCAACGAATAAGCAGATTACAAAAACTGGGCGCTATTGCAGCATGACAAAATAATACTGAACCAAGAGCACTTCGAAGATAGTTCAAGAAAGGTTAGCCTTCCATGGGATCTACTGCGCAAGCACCTAAGCAAGGTTGTGAGCCCGTCCTAGGATGTCGGTCATAGCTTCCAGCTGTAGCTGGTTAGCAATGAGGTTCTCATTGGACTTCAACATGATATTCCTTAGAGATTGGACTTCAAGTCGAAGTTGAGTTGCAAAATGCCTTTCTGCTTGAAGTTGAGACTAAAGAATTAAAACTGATTCAGGTAGCGAATTTGGTGAGCTTGTGAGACTCATAGTCTCGAGTAATTTGAACACTGCATCAAGACATGACTTTGGGGTTGTCTCGCTATCTTTAAGATATTTTGCCTCCTTTGGCACCCCGGCTCAGAGAAACCAGAATGCCCTGTATTCCAGGCCAGAGATCGGGATGAAGTCTTCGGGAATATGACACTGCTTGACATAGAACAAATCAACTCTTATTACAAAGGATAATTACACGGATCTGATTACACAGATTTGATGTTACAGAAGATCACGTCAGCACGGCGACACTACGCCTACGATACTACACTTGCTCTATGCTAGCATCGGAACAAATCGTAATAGAGGAAATCTTCTAACAGTGGAATAACGACGAAGGTAGTGAACTCCACTCCGCAGGGACTCTGGCTGGGACACGATCTAGCTCACATGCACGGAACCTTGACAAGCAATCAATCAATCACTGCATCACCTGCAATCTGGCATGACATGCCAGGTCAGTACATTGAAAGTATTTGCAAGCTCACAACAACCAAATACAACAAGGCAAGACAACAACATAGCATTAAGCAGATTAATACTATGATGCAAAAGCCACTACTAAGTATGATATAAAACTACTACAATGCTGATAAACCACCATCTCATATCGCAATAACCATCTCACGCTTGGTTACCCGGCCAAGCAATATACAATCTCGATCACCTCGTGATCTATACCTCCACGTGATCACCATGTGACCACACCATAAACTGAATGATCATCCATGAATCATCCCAACATCATCATCAACATCCTGCCAAACTATCATGGCTCATCATATCAACATATTAGTCCTATAAAAGTCATTCCTTCACGTGAGCGTTGATCAAACGGTGTGACCTAGTACGAACTTATGCCCATGACCGAGGACGCGGCTATCGATAGATTAAACACACAGTTTGCAGAGGTAGCGCACCGTACCCATGCCACAGAACCCATGGCCTCGCACTCCCATTTGGGTGGACCAACGGAGTTCGGACAGAACCGATCTACTACCATGACACTCTCCCGGCCACTCCGACCAACTCCCATCTGGGATAAGTCATGGGTGGCCCCGTGCCTACCAAAGGCACCAAAGTCCACCATCATGGAAAAATTCAAATGGTCCCACACAGGGACAACACGGATACATCACAACAATTGGTACACAAGGCTTATGTCGTCCTACCCAGCCAAGGTAGCGCCCACGCATAACCTTCCATTGTTGGAGGCACCGATGAGAGGCATGACAATAAACCCAGCTAGGACCCCCCATAAAGGAAAATGTGCTAGCAATGCAAAAGCCCGGTTCGGTGGCAACTGACCAAGTTAATGACGGAATTTAACCCCAAAGCATATTTGTGATAACCGATACTCCGGTATGATCTATCACCTATAATCCAAGTCATGGAAATATCCAATAAATAATCCAAAGCATGACCTAGCCA
>NW_021183384.1:0-1782 GCF_002162155.2 Triticum dicoccoides
CTTAATTCCTGCTCGTCCTCGAGTAGGTAAATGATAAAAACAAAATTTTTGATGTGGAATGCTACCTAGCATATTTCTCAATGTATTTTTCTCTATTGTGGCATGAATGCTCAGATCCAAATTATTCAAAATAAAAGTTCATATTGACAAAAGAACAATAATACTTCAAGCATACTAACTAAGCAATCATGTCTTCTCAAATAACATGGCAAAGGAAAGTTCATCCCTAGAAAATCATATAGTTTGGTCATGCTCCATTTTCGTTACACAAGAATGCTCTCATCATGCACAACCCCGATGACAAGCCAAGCAATTGTTTCATACTTTAGTAATCTCAAACTTTCTTTCACTCTTCACGCAATGCATGAGCGTGAGCCATGGATATAGCACTATGGGTGGAATAGAGTATGATGATAGGGGTCATGTGGAGAAGACAAAAAAGGATAAAGTCTCACATCGACGCGGCTAATCAACGGGCTAGGGAGATGCCCTCAACTGATGTCAATGCAATGAGTAGGGATTGCCATGCAACGGATGCACTAGAGCTATAAATGTATGAAAGCTCAACAAAAGAAACTAAGTGGGTGTGCATCCAACTTGCTTGCTCATCAAGACCTAGGGCATTTTGAGGAAGCCCATCGTTGGAATATACAAGCCAAGATCTATAATGAAAGATTCCCACTTTTTAAATGAAAGTGACAACATAGGAGACACTCTATCATGAAGACCATGGTGCTACTTTGAAGCACAAGTGTGGAAAAAGATAGTAACATTGTCCCCCCCCCCCCTTTTGGGCCTTAACTTTTTTTCTTTTTTATTTGGCCTTTATTTTTTCTTTTTTTGGCCTTTCTTTTTTATGAGGGACAATGCTCTAGAAATGATGATCATCACACTTCAATTTACTTATAACTCATGAATTACAACTCGATACTAGAACAAAATATGACTCTATATGAATGCCTCCGGCGGTGTACCGGGATATGCAATGACACAAGAGCGACATGTATGAAAAAATTATGCATGGTGGCTTTGCCACAAAATACGATGTCAACTACATGATCATGCAAAAGCAATATGACAATGATGAAGTATGTCATAATAAATGGAACAGTGGAAAGTTGCATGGCAATATATTTCGGGATGGCTATGGAAATGCCATAATAGGTAGGTATGGTTGCTGTTTTCAGGATAATATAAAGAGGTTTATGTGTGATAGAGCGTATCGTATCACGGGGTTTGGATGCACTGGCAAAGTTTGCACCAACTCTCAAGGTGAGAAAGGGCAATGCACAGTACCGAGGAGGCTAGCAATGATGGTAAGGTAAGAGTGCGTATAATCCATGGACTCAACATTAGTCTTAAAGAACTCACATACTTATTGCAAAAATCTACAAGTCATCAAAAACCAAGCACTACACGCATGCTCCTAGGGGGATAGCTTGGTAAGAAAAGACCATCACTCGTCCCCGACCACCACACATAAGGATGACAATCAAAGAACACCTCATGCTTCAAATTTGTCACACAATGGTTACCACACGTGCATGCTACAGGACTTGCAAACCTCAACAGAAGTATTTCTCAAATTCACAATTACTCAACAAGCATGACTCTAATATTACCACCTTCATATCTCAAAACAATTATTAAGCATCAAGTTGATCATAGTATTCAATTCACTTCCTATGATAGTTTTTATTATACCCAACTTGGATGCCCATCATTCTAGGACCAATTTTATAACCATAGAAAATACCATGCTGTTCTAAAAGAATCTCAAAA
>NW_021183387.1:0-938 GCF_002162155.2 Triticum dicoccoides
AAAGGAGCATGTGTCAACTTATCTTTCAATACCGTGAAGGCTTCTTCCTGTGCGGTACCCCAAAGAAAAGGCACATCTTTCTTTGTAAGCTCATTGAGAGGTGCAGCAATGGTGCTGAAATCTCTCACAAAACGCCTATAGAATCCAGCGAGGCCAAGAAAACTCCTCACTTGTGTGACCGTTTTGGGCTGCGGCCAACTCTCAATAGCTTCAATCTTGGCTTTATCAACTTCAATTCCCTGTGGAGTAACAACATAGCCAAGAAAAGATACTCGGTCGGTGCAAAAGGTGCACTTCCCAAGGTTACCAAACAAACGTGCATCACGTAGAGCAATAAAAACAGCACGTAAATGTTCCAAATGTTCCTCCAAAGATCTGCTATAAATCAATATGTCATCAAAGTAAACTACCACAAATCGTCCAATGAAAGCACGTACAACTTCGTTCATTAATCTCATGAAAGTACTAGGTGCATTAGTTAATCCAAAAGGCATGACTAACCACTCATATAATCCAAACTTAGTTTTAAATGCTGTTTTCCATTCATCTCCCAATTTCATACGAATTTGATGGTAGCCACTACGCAAATCAACTTTGGAGAATATTGTAGAGCCACTCAATTCATCAACCATATCATCTAGCCTAGGAATAGGATGACGATAACGAATAGTAATATTATTAATGCCTCTACAATCAACACACATACGTGATGTACCATCCTTTTTCGGCACTAGAATAATAGGAACAGCACAAGGACTAAGGGATTCGCGTATATAACCTTTGTCGAGAAGCTCTTGTACTTGACGCATAATCTCCTTCGTCTCCTCTGGATTGGTATGGTATGGTGCACGGTTTGGCAGTGAAGCACCGGGAATTAAGTCAATCTGATGCTCAATCCCTCGAATAGGCGGTAATCCCGGTGGCACGTCTTGTGGAAA
>NW_021183388.1:0-1653 GCF_002162155.2 Triticum dicoccoides
GACAGAGACGCAAACGCACCCCGGGGATTGTAAATCATGGAAATCGCTCTGGGATGCCAAAACGGTGAGTAATAGTACACGAAACGGACCAGGAATTGGCCAAAATTGTGAGTGTCATTGACCGACACGTAAACGCACCACGGGGTTCGTAAATCATGGAAATTATGCTTGGACCCAAAAACAGAGTAATAGTCCAAGAAACGGGCCAGAATCGGCCAAAAATGCGAGTGTTGATGACCGATACGTAAATGCTGCGGTTCGTTAACCGTGGAAATCACTCCGGGGCCCCAAAACAGTGAGTAATAGTCCATGAAACAGGCCAGAATCAGCCAAAACTGTGGGTGTTGATGACTAACACGTAAGTGCGCCTTGGGCTTCAGCAACTATGGAAATCACTTCAGGCCCAGAAAACGGTGACTAAAATCCACAAAACACGTTAGAATTGGCCAAAACTGTGAGTGTTCATAACCGACACGTAAGCGCACCAGGGGGTTCGTTAATCGTGGGAATCATTCCGGGGCCCCAAAACAGTGAGTAATTGTCCACGAAACGGGCCAGAATTGGCCAAAACTACTAGTATTGATGACCGACATGTAAACGCACCCCGGGGATCGTTAATCCTGGAAATCACACCGGGGCCCCAAAACAGTGAGTGTTGATGACCGACACCTAAACGCACCTTGGGGTTCAACAACTATGGAAATCGCTTCGGGAGCCTAAATGGTGAATAATAGCCCACGAATCGCGTCAGAATCGGCCAAAACTGTGAGTGTTAACGACAGACACGCAAACGCACTCCGGGGATTGTCAATCGTGGAAATCTCTCTGGGACGCCCAAACGGTGAGTAATAGTGCATGAAACGGACGAGAATTCGCCAAAATTGTGAGTGTTTATGACCGACACATAAACGCACCCCGGAGTGCGTCAATCGTGGAAATCACCCCGGGACCCCAAAACTAAGTAATAATGCAAGAAATGGGCCAAAATCGTCCCAAAATGCGCTTGTTGATGATCGACACGTAAGGGCACCATGGGGTCAAACAACCGTGGAAATCACTTTGGGGCCCCAAAACGTGAGTAATAGTCCATGAAACGGGCCAGATTCGGCCAAAACTGTGGGTGTTGATGACTAACACGTAAGTGCGCCTTGGGGTTCAACCACTATGGAATCGCTTCGGGACCCCTAAATGATGAGTAATAGTCCACGAAACGCGTTAGAATTGGCCAAAACTATGAGTGTTCATAACCGACATGTAAGCGCACCAGGGGGTTCGTTAATCGTGGGAATCATTCCGGGGCCCCAAAACAGTGAGTAATTGTCCACGAAACGGGCCAGAATTGGCCAAAACTACTAGTATTGATGACCGACATGTAAACGCACCCCGGGGATCGTTAATCGTGGAAATCACACCGGGGCCCCAAAACAGTGAGTGTTGATGACCGACACCTAAACGCACCTTGGGGTTCAACAACTATGGAAATCGCTTCGGGAGCCTAAATGCTGAATAATAGCCCACGAATCGCGTCAGAATTGGCCAAAACTGTGAGTGTTGACGACAGACACGCAAACACACTCCGGGGATTGTCAATCGTGGAAATCTCTCTGGGACTCCCAAACGGTGAGTAATAGTGCATGAAACGGACGAGAATTC
>NW_021183389.1:0-1466 GCF_002162155.2 Triticum dicoccoides
GAGGGATGGCTCAATGGACCCTGTAAAATTCATAATACAGAGGGAGTCACACCAACTCATAGCCTTAGAGCATGTTGGATACTCCGGCAGGTGGCCAGAAGTGGCGAGGAGCTTCTAACTCCAGAATCCGCAGAGCACCACCCCACAAACGCCAGTACGGTGTCGACAGTCTTCGAGACTTTCGCATCAAACAATGAGAGGAAGCGAACGCTCCGCAGCCTTACCGAAGTCTACCAAGTAGCAACAATAAACCCATGGAGTGACACGGTTATCACCTTTAATGCCAGTGACGAACCTAAATTCCGGACAGCCCGAGCGCCAGCCGCACTGGTCCTCAGTCCGATAGTGGATGGCTTCTGGCGTACAAAGGTACTCATGGACGGTAGCAGCGGACTAAACCTCATCTATGAGGAAACCCTGCACAAAATGGAAATAGACTGGAGCCGCATTGAGCAAAGCAACACAACCTTCAGAGGAATAATATCCAGTCGTGAAGCATGCTGTTCAGGAAAAATCACACTGGATGTGGTGTTCGGCACGCCGGATAATTACAGATCCGAGAAGGTCACATTTCAAGTGGCCCCGTTCAGTAGCGGATACCACGCTCTGTTAGGGCGAGAAGCATTCACAATTTTTCAAGCTATACCCCATTACGGGTACATGAAGCTCAAAATGCCCGGACCCAATGGAATAATCACTCTTGCCAGCGATCCGGACACAGCGCTCCATGCTGAAAACAAGACAGCCGCACTAGCCCTCGAGGCATTATCCGAAGCCCTAGCGACCGAGGAACTAACTGTGTTGCGCTCCACGGTGGACAGGGACGACGTGATACTCGACAAAAGATCCAAATCCACCTCCTTCAAGCCGGCAGACGAAATAGTCAAGTTCCAAGTCCACCCAACGGACACTACTAAAACGGCCTCCATCGGGGCACAACTAAGCCCTGACGTCGACGCCGCACTAAGAGAATTCCTACGCGAAAATTGAGACATTTTTGCCTCGCACCCCTCAGACATGCCAGGAATCCCACGCAGGCTGGCCGAGCACAGCCTGAACATCTTAAAAGGGTTCAAACCCGTTAAGCAGACTCTTCGGCATTTCTCAGAACCTATGAGACAAGCCATGGGAGAGGATCTAGCCAAACTACTGGAAGCCAGATTCATTAGAGATATAAAACATCCGGACTGGCTGGCAAACCTGGTAATGGTACCAAAGAAGAACAAATCCTGGCGCCTATGCGTCGATTTCAAAGACCTAAATAAGGCCTGCCCAAAGGATCCCTTCCCCCTCCCCCGCATTGATCAAATCATTGACTCCACTGCAGGACACGATTCATTGTGTTTCCTCGATGCATACTCTGGCTACCACCAAATCAAGATGGCAGAGTCAGACCAAGACGGAACCGCATTCATCACCCCATACGGCCCATTATGCTTCAACACAATGCCCTTCGGGCTCAAAAA
>NW_021183390.1:0-1527 GCF_002162155.2 Triticum dicoccoides
GGGAGCAGAGGTCAGGCGTCTTTTCAGTTCCTGAAAGCTGTGCTCACATTGTGGAGTCCACTCGAACTTCTTATCTTTCTTGAGGAGTTCGGTTAGAGGTTTAGCAACCTTGGAGAAGTTCTCGACAAAGCGACGACAATAGCTCGCTAAGCCTAGAAAACTCCGAACTTGCTTGACCGATTCAGGTGGAGTCCAATTAAGGACGGCTTGAACTCGCTCAGGGTTAACAGCAATACCTTTACCAGATATTACATGACCCAGATAGGTCACTTCTGACAACCAGAATTCACATTTAGAAAATTTGGCATAAAGGCGATGCTCTCGAAGTTTCTTCAACACTAGCCTTAGATGTTCGGCATGTTCTTCCTCGTTCTTGGAGTAGATGAGTATATCATCGAGGTAAACCACGACGAATTTATCCAAATACTCCATGAAGATTGAGTTCATTAACTGAGAGAAGGTGGCTGGAGCGTTGGTTAAACCGAAGGACATGACGGTGTACTCGTATTGGCCATAACGAGTAACAAAGGCCGTTTTAGGAATGTCCCCGTTTCTGATCTTGATTTGATGGTAGCCCAACCTCAAATCCATCTTGGAGAAGACTGAGGATCCAGCGAGCTGATCATACAGGTCGTTGATCCTGGGAAGCGGATATTTGTTCTTGATTGTGACCAAGTTGACAGGTCGGTAATCTACAACCATCCGGTCCGTACCATCCTTCTTCTTGACGACGAGAACGGGGCAAGCCCACGGAGATGAACTAGGTCGGATGAAACCCTTTTTCAAGGACTCATCGAGTTGTTTCTTAAGCTCGGCTAGTTCTAGGGGTGCCATCTTATAAGGTCTTCTAGCAATCGGAACGGTTCCTGGAACGAGGTCTATTACGAACTCAACATCCCTGTCAGGTGGAACACCTGGCAATTCCTCTGGAAAGACATCCGGGAAGTCACGGACTACCGGCACGTCCTCAAGGTCTGGCAAAGGGCTGGCGTTAAGAGAATATAATTGTCGCTTGGCTATTCGGGTCAAGACATTGACTATCTTCCCCGAAGGATGGGTGAGTTCAACAGTCCTAGAGAAGCAATCAATTTTGGCTTGATGAGCTGACATCCAGTCCATACCCAGAATGATATTAATATCTGAAGATTTAAGGGCTATCAAAGACGCGAGGAAAACAAGTCTGTCGACTTGGATTTCATTTCCATGGCTTACTCTAGAAGTTTGCCACTTGGATCCCGGAGTTTGAATTACCATAGAGGTTGGCATATCACCGAATGCGACGTTATGCAAGCGAGCATAGTTTTCAGATATAAAAGAATGAGAGGCTCCTGTATCGAAAAGAACAGATGCCGGGTGGCAATTAACAAGAAGCGTACCGAGAACGACGTTGGGATCCTCTTGAGCTTCTTCGGCAGAGATACAGTTGACATGGCCACGTGAAGCGGTGACCGGCTTGGCGTGGAATATTTTTCCTGTCGGCTTGCCACGGCCAACAGCTTTAGCAGACTGGTTGGGGTTGGTCTAGGG
>NW_021183391.1:0-1140 GCF_002162155.2 Triticum dicoccoides
GAACGACTCTCGAAACCAAAGAGACATACTACAAGTTCATTAAAGTTTAATTACAACATGAGCCAATCGATGTTTCAGAACTAGACAACTCGACTCAAGGGACCGGAGCGTGGATGAAGCCGCCGTCTATCGTGGGAGTCATGAAAGAACGGGCGTTGTCATCCTGCATTTGTAGCATTGTGTCGATGTCACTGTTGGACGGTTGATTTCTGAGGTAGAACTGCCCCGAGGTACGAAGGACATCTTGATGGATGATTTCCGCAAACTCCGACTGGATGCGAAAGAATTCTTGTCGGAGGTCCGCGTCCTGGATTGCCGACACGCTCGCGGCCCAATCTTGGAGTTTACTCGGTAGCAGAAGTTGATGATGGTCCCGTACGATCGCCCGCATGTGATGGATGGCGTAGTAGGCACCCTTCTGACCGCCAGGCGGCTGCTTGACGCAGCAGAACATCGCATTGTGGGAGAACACGTGCTTGCCGTACTTACGAATAGGCCTGGTGAAGGTGCCTCCAGATTGGGCGTAGCCGGGGAGAACATCATCAAGAACCTTCTTGACATTTGTGTAGTCTACGTTCGACTGACGGTCCGGGTCGAAATACGTGGCCATGGAATATTTGGGGCTTAGGAGGATGAGCGTGCAACGTGTGTCACTGCAGAAAACACGGAATGTTAAAAGAAAAACGATCGAAAAGTAAGAATTCATATGTTATAGGCCGGTTGAGGGGAGGACTTACTCGGGAAAGTAAGGCACGAGGAAGTTATCCTTATCTTGGTTTGCCAGAATGACGCCTTCGAGGTAAGAACTCGCGACTTGCCGGTCCCCAGCGCTGCCCAAGATCTTGGCACGCATGTAGAAGGGGTCGACTATCACGATGTCCGGGGTCTTGTCGCGAATGATCCGCATCTCCATACTCAGCGAAAATAGCCGAACGAAGGTGTAGTGCAGCGGATGAAGGTTAAACATAGCAAAGATGTCATCAAACCGCAGGACGATCGTACCCCCGATGTCGCCATCCACAAAGCCCTTGCCCTCTGGCACCTTGGCCACGAAAACCGGGTATGCCACATCCTTCTCTCTGAGACGCCGCTTCTCCAAAGAAAGAACACTGTCGTGCAGACTCCGCATAGCACCGGTTG
>NW_021183392.1:0-1148 GCF_002162155.2 Triticum dicoccoides
CTGAAGTACCTGTTTACTCAGCCAGATCTGAACCTCCGTCAGCAGCGATGGATGGAAGCTATTGCTGACTACAACTGCGGTATATCTTATACACCTGGCAAGGCTAATGTAATGGCCGATGCCCTAAGCCGAAAGTCTTATTGCAATAATCACCAGGTCTACAAAGCTCAACCCCGCCTTTATGAAGAGCTATGCAAGCTGAACCTTCAACTAGTTCCACAGGGTTCTCTGAATAACCTTGTTCTGGAACCAACTCTTCTGAAAGCAATCAAGTCTGCTCAAGCCAAAGATGCTCATGTTGATCTGATGAAAAAGGATCTTGCCTTAGAAAAATCCAGAGATTTCTCACTTGGTGAAGATGGAACCTTATACTTCAGAGATCGCATTGTCGTACCCCGGTTCGAGCTTATGACAGAGAAGGTGATGAAAGAAGCGCATGACACCCCTCTCTCTATTCATTAGGGAAGTACCAAGATGTATCTAGACATCCGTCAGAAGTACTGGTGGTCTAAAATGAAGCAAGACATTGCTCGATATATCGAAGAATGTGACGTTTGCCGTCGCGTCAAAGCAGAACATCAAAAACCGGCTGGACTTCTACAACCGCTTCCGATTCCTGAATGGAAGTGGGATAAGATCCAAATGGACTTCGTCACTGGCCTTCCCAAGTCTCAGAAAGGTAACGATGCTATCTTTGTCGTCATCGACCAATTCTCGAAGGTTGCTCACTTTCTGCCAGTCAAGGAGACTATCACTGCTAGTCAATTGGCAACCTTGTATATCTCCCGAATTGTGTCACTCCACGGCATTCCGAAGGAGATCAGTTCAGACCGCGGCAATATTTTCACTTCTAAGTTCTGGGATAGTTTCCAAGAGGCAATGGGAACTCATATTACCTGGAGCACTGCTTATCATCCCCAATCCCAAGGCCAAGTCGAGCGAGTCAATCAAATTCTTGAAGACATGCTTCGAGCTTGTGTTATTTCTTTCGGCAAGAAGTGGGAAGAATCTCTCCCTTATGCGGAGTTCTCTTATAACAACAGCTATCAAGCCAGCTTGAAGATGGCACCCTTTGAAGTGCTTTATGGACGTAAGTGCCGAACCCCTCTGAATTGGTCAGAAACTGGGGAACGAGCACTCATTGGTCC
>NW_021183393.1:0-1995 GCF_002162155.2 Triticum dicoccoides
CCGAGTCTACAAGAAGGGGTGTATGGTCCGAGATCGCTCTCTGTATCGCATGAACCGACACCAAAGGGTATCTTTGTTCCCATTCGACACTGGCGAGTACCCTATCCAACTTCTCATAGGTCGGAGTGGGTAACGTATTGGCCCAAGTAAATTGTCTACCGGTGAGTTCAATTTCTCTCAAATTGAGACTCTCGTTGATCATGTTAAACATCATAGACCATCGCCCATCAAAATTGTCATTGTTTCTCTCCTCCGAATTATATTAAAGTCTCCACCGACTAGGATTGGCAAAGTTTCATTGCCACATATCCTCAATAAGTTGGCTAGAAAGTCTGGTTTAAGTTCGCATTATGCTGCTCCATATACAGCCACAAGAGACCATCAGAAACCATCCAATTTTGATCTCACCTGAAACTTGACCGCAAAATCTCCCCTAACCACGTTAAGAACCTCGAGTGTTTCACACCGAACCCTTAGCAGTATCCCACCAGATCTTCCTCTAGGAGGTAAGATGTGTCAATCAAAATCAATTCCACCAGAAAGAGTTCCAAGGAACTAAGAGGTAAAGTTATCTCGTCGTATTTCCATAAGAGCAATAAAGTCTAACTGTTGCCCACGCCCCTCCCCCATAGTACTTGCAGCCGCCGCGGGTGGTCTGGGGCTGGGAGACAAATGATTAAAGCGCCCTCACTCGAGACCGACGACGACGGGCGGGTGACGAGGGCGACTCCAGAGGCGACCGACGCGTCCCGGGCGACCGCCTCCAGCATGCCTAGCGGGCGGGCCGGCGCCAAGTTCTGGTCGCTCGTGGAGACTGACGAGGAGGACGGAGAGATCACCAGCGGCTCGCCGAAGTTGTCTTCCCCTACACCTTCGGATGTGATCTGCGAAGCTTTTAACCCAGGGGATTCGGAGGAGGACGTTGCTACTATTGTCGATGCTGTAGTTCCAAGCGACGATCCGGCAAGGCAAGGATTGCGATCTGACGAAAAGATCGAGTTGCTTCACCGGATAGTTCACCGGAGGACCGCGTCGTCCGTTATCCGGCCTTGGAAGGGTCCGATCCCCAAGGAATGTCTTGCGCCAATTACTTTATCAGATTTTTGGTTGCCGAATTCGTGGACAGGAGTTACTAGCAAGAAGAAGAGCAATGGATGGGCGGCAGCACAGCCGCCGGCGCCGGCGTCCGTCGGGGCGGCCGAGATCCAGGCGGTCAGGCAATCACGTTTGAATCAACTACTTGGCCAAGTTGGGCCTACGGTTGATAGGGCCGATACGGAATCGGGCATGACTGGGCGAGTGGCCCAGCATGCAATTCCCGTAACAGAGTCTTCGTAAGAGGTTTCTGACTCATTGCTCGCTGATCGACTGGATATTGCGATCGATCCGCTACCGCCCTGACTGCTAGGGTTCGTCGTACTAGGACTCCTAGTTTCCCTACGCTCGGGATAGGGCGCGCCACGAGGATAAGCAGCCAGACGGGAGACGCCATGGCGTAGCGCGGAAACCTGCCGCCAACAAAGCTTGGGGCTGCGCCCCCGACCCAGCCAGCAAGAACTAACGCGGCAACGGCTCCGGGGCGGGCTACCGTGAGACAGCCGGTGGCGCAGCCTGGCCAGGCCACCGGGCGGGCAGGCGATTTGGCCACCGAGCTGAGTGACGCCCAAGCCGCCGGGCGGGACGGCGCCCAGGTTGTAGGGCGGGGTGGTGCCCCGGTTGCACATGTTGCCAGGAGCGGTGGTGTCCCTGTCGCCGAGCGTGGCAATGGTCCCTGTCGTGGCGGCTATGGCGGCGGCGGACGAAACTATGGTGGTGACGGCTTTTGTTACAACTGATATAGACAGTGGGGTGATGATGGATACGATGCGTATGGTGAGGGACAACACCGTGGCTCTTCGTCGGGCGGTGGACATGGCTCTGGATGGTACAATGACGGCGGATCGGGTCGCGGCTTTCAAGGTCCTCCCGACAATTTTGTCGAGGGGGTAGCCGACC
>NW_021183394.1:0-1929 GCF_002162155.2 Triticum dicoccoides
TGGCTTTGATTAAAGTCTCGGAATTGCTCTTCGACCGTGTACTCAGGATACCAGCGGTATCCAGCCTCAGTCATTACCCTGACCAACTTGGCAGTATGGCCGGGTACATCTAGGCATCGAGTCAGGCGAACCACTTGATTGAGGTCGCGAGTGGCCATCTGAAAGCACAATCATAATGCAAAGGCATTAGAATTTCTAGCAAAATTTCGGCAGCATAACAGCTGTAAATGCTCAAAAAGGATTTTGAGACATTTGACAAAGGATTTCGTACAC
This sequence comes from Triticum dicoccoides, assembly GCF_002162155.2. Classification (NCBI taxonomy): domain Eukaryota; kingdom Viridiplantae; phylum Streptophyta; class Magnoliopsida; order Poales; family Poaceae; genus Triticum; species Triticum dicoccoides. The sequence goes on from NW_021183394.1 coordinate 274, forward strand.
ACTCAACATCATCATATCAAAGTTCTGAAACCATTCTAACAACATAATGTGGTAGTAGAACTGAACTAGGCTTGTATCCATCAAACTTATAAGGTACTACTGATTAGTAACACGTGATCCTGATAGAGAGAACAGATCCTAATTCCTTAACCCCCGGTAGAAGAATGGACTGACTCAGATCAGAATGTCATAAGATAGAGAAGTAAAAGAGCCTTACGTTCCAACCCACAAACAATTCCCCTACATATAACTAAAGAATTTCTAGACTCAACATCGACCAGTTTGGCTTGAAGAACCTACAGGCAGTCCGGCTCTGATGCCAACGCTGTCAGGACCCCGACTCGATGTCACATTGATCTAGCCGGTAACACTTCATATCACTTTGCGGCCTCACGCACGGTGTTCCCACGGGTGTCGCCTTACCTTTGCCCGGGACCGTTTGCGCCTTTTGGCTCACGTATATGATAGTGTCGCTAGCATCCATATGATAAAGAGCCCGGGCTGACATGACTAGTCGTAAACCCAAAGTGGCACAGACTTACAGGGACAGGCATCCATGACCCAGCTTCGAACGTGTCAGTCATCAGCAAGTGGGTCCGGGCTGTAGCACTGGGCTAGCAGGACTCCGGTAAACCGGGCTGTAGCGGGCTAACAGGACTCCGGTACTCAAAGCGTGACATTTCCCCGAAGGGACAGACACAGGAACGAAGAAGGACACATGCCGGCCAGCCTAAGTGTTCCAGAGCAGTAGCAAGCTACCATGGCTCAGCGGTAACACTAGGAGACATTTCCCGGTAAGAGAGGCTACTAAAGATAAACAACTAGATAGTCAGATCCCACACATACCAAGCATTTCAATCATACACACAATATGCTCGATATGTGCAAATACAACGAAGCATCACAACATGACTCTACGACACAAGTACTTTATTTAAGGCTCAGGGAGCCATACATAACATACACCAAGGTACGGGTCTCACGACCCAACATACAAGTCATACAGTCATACAATCCAGCAGCGGAAGTAACTTGTCTGAGTACAGACAACTAGTAAAATAAAAGAGGCTTGGAAAGCCTAGCTATACTACGTGGTCCTTCACAAGCTCAGGGTCACCACCTGGGTCTTTAGCCTACTCGTTGATGTCAACGTCTACATAGAACCCATCAGAAGGGGTTGCAGCGTCTTCTGTAAAAATGTAGATTATAGCAACATGAGTACAAAGGTACTCAGCAAGACTTACATCAGATCCTACATACATGCATAGTATCAAGAAGGGTTGGTGGAGTTATTGCAGCAAGCCAGCTTTGACTCTTGGCTAGGCTATCCTACGATACTCCAACTTGAAATGGTTTTGCGCACACGAGTTCACTACTCACCACTTCAATACACTACCGAGGATCCACCTCCGTCTTCCTACGGAAGAGCCATCCTCGGCACTCACACTTATCTTGAGGCTTTTAGTAGTTTCCATTTACTTGTCTATGAACTGTATAGGCAACCAAGTAGTCCTTTACCGCGGACGCGGCTATTCGAATAGATCATGTTAACCCTGCAGGGGTGTACTCCTTCATACACGCTCTCACCACTTACCGTCGTTTACACGACATGTACTCGGCAACCTTCAAGCGGAAGCCCAACGTGGGTGTCGGCCA
>NW_021183395.1:0-914 GCF_002162155.2 Triticum dicoccoides
AGGAGCGAGAACATGGGATTGTATCGATATGATCAAATGGTTGGTTGCTTGCCTGATGGTTCGATGCACTGATACGGTTCTTCGTTAGGGTAATCACGGTACTCCTCGGAGGCAGAACCTGTCGCAAAGTACACCGATACACAACCATCACCAAACAATGTGCAACAATATGATGCATGCATGAAACATGGCAATATGAGTGTGTTGGGCTAATGCAACTAAAGCCAGAAGGGTTTGAACAAATTTGAATCAAAGATTCAAATTTCAAACTCAAACACGGCCTTTTTAAGTGCTTTTCCTTGTTCTGCTTAAAACATCAATTTAACTTGTTTGATCATGCATGAAAATAGTACAGATGGATAGATTGGATTTTTCTGATCATTTTTCATATATAATTTGTCCAATTTGGAGTTACAGAATAAAAGTTATGAATTTTTGAAGTTTAAATAATATTCTGGAATTTCCTGATTTAATTTAAATCCAGAAATATGATTATTGCGCCAGCATGACGTCAGTGGTCAACTGCGGCTGGCTGAGGTCAAACCTGACGTGTGGGGCCCACACGTCAGTGACAGGGGGGTTAAACAGAGTTAAATTAATCCTAATTACTAATTAGGGGCGCTGGGGCCCACTGGTCAGTGTCAGGGGGTTAACTAACAGTGGTTAGCGCTAATCCTAATTAGCTACAGGGCTGGGCCCACCTGTCAGGGACTCAGGGGGGGTCCTGCCGTGGTCAAAGTGGGTCAAACCCACCGGCGACGTGACGCCGGCGAGGCCCGAGACGGCGGCGCGATGCGGGATCGCGCTACAGGGCACGGGCGAGGCTGTGCTTGGGCTCGTTGGAGAGCCCTTGCTCCCGCGCGTCGAACGGTGGTGGTGGCCGGGCCTGAGGTGGCCGGAGTCGTCGACGGCGA
>NW_021183396.1:0-714 GCF_002162155.2 Triticum dicoccoides
AGTAGCAAACCGAGGAAACGGAAAGATAAGAAAACGATCAGTACATCATGCGATGATCCAAAGCGCCACATTGTTCTTTCAGGGAAAAGAAACATCATGGGAGTGGAGGACAAGACAGACATGTCAGAAGATTATAATATGTTTGCTGAAATTCCGCCCTTCAAAGTGAACACCGACCCAAGCATTAAGTTAAATGATGAGGATGCTCCATGGATACGGCACAATCGTAAGCAAGCAGGGACACAAGGGAAGAAATGATGTGTAATAATTTATTGTACCAAACTTTGTTGAATGGATCATGTGAATTATATTACCCGTGATGTGTTTGGTGTCCATTTTCGAATGATACATGAAATTTTTCTGAATTTTTTGATATATTATTTGTATTTTTAACATTTTGAATTGAATTAGTTTTTTTTTCTGAAATTTTTGATATATTATTTGTATTTTTAACATATTGAATTGAATTAGTTCTATTTTTCTTAATTTTTTGATATATTATTTGTATTTTTAACATATTGAATTGAATTAGTTTTATTTTTCTTAATTTTTTGATATATTATTTGTATTTTTAGAATTTTGAATTGAATTACTTTTATTTTTCTGAATTTTTTGATATATTATTTGTATTTTTAAGATTTTGAAAAAGAAAAAGTATTTGGAAAATACCTTTAGTCGCGGTTGGCCTGCCCAACCGCGACTAAAGGTGGTTGC
>NW_021183397.1:0-1554 GCF_002162155.2 Triticum dicoccoides
TCTAGGACTTTCCAATATTCTAGCTCCCAGAATATAGATTTCTTCTTCCACATGGCTGCGTGCCCGTTAGCTCCCTTCGGAACTGATTGTCCGCCAGGACCCTTTCCAAAGATGACTTTCAAATCCTTGACCATATCAAATACCTCAGCACCAGTGCGTTCCGCAGGCTTCGGCCGGTGATCTGCCTTGCCGTTGTAATGCTTGCCTTTCTTTCTTACTGGATGAATTTTCGGAAGAAATCGACGATGCCCAAGGTACACGTTCTTCTTACAATTTGGCAAATGTACACTTTCAGTCTCATGTAAGCAGTGCGTGCATGCATTGTATCCCTTATTTGACAGTCCCGAAAGGTTACTAAGAGCAGGCCAATCGTTGATGGTTACGAAAAGCAACGCTCGTAGGTCAAATTCCTCTTGTTTGTGCTCATCCCACACACGGACACCACCCCACAGCTGTAAAAGTTCATCAACTAATGGCCTTAGGTACACATCGATGTCGTTGCGGGGTTGCTTCGGACCTTCGATGAGCACTGGCATCATAATGAACTTCCGCTTCATGCACAACCAAGGAGGAAGGTTGTAGATGCATAGAGTCACGGGCCAGGTGCTATGGCTGGAGCTCTGCTCGCCAAAAGGATTCATGCCATCCGTACTTAGAGCAAATCTTATGTTCCTTGCGTCAGCTGCAAAATCTTTGAACCATCTGTCGATCTTTCTCCATTGCGTTCCATCTGCGGTGTGTCTCAACTCCCCGTCCGACTTACGGTCCTCTTTGTGCCATCGCAACAACTTGGCATGCTCTTTGTTCCTGAACAGACGTTTCAACCGTGGTATTATAGGAGCATACCACATCACCTTGGCGGGAACCCTCTTCTTGGGTTTCTGGCCCTCAACATCGTCACCAGGGTCATCGCCTCTGATCTTATAACGCAATGCAGTGCATACCGGGCATTCATTCAAATTCTCGTATTCACCGCGGTAGAGGATGCAATCGTTGATGCATGCATGTATCTTCAGAACCTCTAAACCTAGAGGGCAGACAACCTTCTTTGCTTCGTACATACTGGCGGGCAACTCGTTATCCTTTGGAAACATATTCTTCAACATTTTCAGCAAGTTTTCAAATGCCGAGTCAGCTACACCTGCCTCTGCCTTCCATTTCAGCAAATCCAGTGTGCAGCCCAGCTTTTTCAGACCATCATCGCATCCGGGGTACAGCGCCTTTTTGTGATCCTCTAACATGCGATCCAAATTCTCCCTCTCCTTTTCAGTTTCGCAGCGTCTCCGTGCATCAGCAATGGTCCGACCAAGATCATCAACGGGATCATCACGTGCCTCTTCTTCACCTTCCCCTTCACCTTCAGCATCCTCCATGAAAGTATCACCGAAATGAGCAAGATAGCTTTCATCGATGAAATCATCCCCTTCTTCATCTTCTTCCATTATAACCCCTCTTTCTCCATGCTTGGTCCAACAATTATAGCTTGGCATGAAACCGTGCCGAAGCAGATGCATGTGAACATCTCTTGAGGAAGAGTAACCCTTCTGATTCTTA
>NW_021183398.1:0-1069 GCF_002162155.2 Triticum dicoccoides
AATAAACGTGACATGATATGGCCAATATCACATAGCTCCTTTGATCTCCATCTTGGGGCTCCATGATCATCTTGTCACCGGCTTGACACCATGATCTCCATCATCATGATCTCCATCATCGTGTCTCCATGAAGTTGCTCGCCAACTATTACTTCTACTACTATGGCTAACGCGTTTAGCAATAAAGTAAAGTAATTTACATGGCGTTTCTCGATGACACGCAGGTCATATAAAAGAATAAAGACAACTCCTATGGCTCCTGCCGGTTGTCATACTCATCGACATGCAAGTCATGAATCCTATTACAATAGCATGAACATCTCATACATCACATATAGATCATTCATCATTCATCACAACTTTGGCCATATCATATCACAAACCACTTGCTGCAAAAACAAGTTAGACGTCCTCTAATTGTTGTTGCAAGTTTTACGTGGCTGAATTAGGGTTCTAGCAAGAACGTCTTCTTACCTATGTTAAAGCCACAACGTGATTTGTCAACTTCTATTTACCCTTCATAAGGACCCTGTTCATCGATTCCGCTCCAACTAAAGTAGGAGAGACAGACACCCGCCAGCCACCTTATGCAACTAGTGCATGTTAGTCGGTGGAACCGGTCTCACGTAAGCGTACGTGTAAGGTTGGTCCGGGCTGCTTCATCCCACAATACCGCTGAAGCAAGAAAGGACTAGTAACGGCAAGAAAGTTGACAAATCTACGCCCACAACAAATTGTGTTCTACTCGCGCAAGAAGAACTACGCATAAACCTGGCTCTGATACCACTGTTGGGGAACGTTGCAGAAAACAAAAATTTTCCTACTCGTTTCACCAAGATCATCTAGGAGTTCATCTAGCAACGAGTGATTAGATGCATCTACATACCTTTGTAGATCGCGCACGGAAGCGTTCAAAAGAACGGTGATGATGTAGTCGTACTCGACGTGATCCAAATCACCGATGACCAGCGCCGAACGGACGGCACCTCCGCGTTCAACACACGTACGGGACGGGAGACGTCTCCTCCTTCTTGATCCAGCAAGGGGGAAGGAGAGGTTGATGAAGATC
>NW_021183399.1:0-15135 GCF_002162155.2 Triticum dicoccoides
CCGTATATGGGCAGTATGGTCATTTCATGAAACTGTATACTACGAGGCATCGTACCCACTTTTATCAAACTAAAAAAGACAGTGCGGACATGAATCCAACTCAAGACCTCTTAGTCTAAACAGAACCACACTAACCAATTAGGACATCCTAATACGCTTGAGCCTGTTTAACTATTTTTGTTGTTTTCTTCTACTTCAGCTCGTGGCTGGGCCGGGCCATTGTTGAATCGTCCCTTATATCATCATTTCTTTTTTCTTCTTTTTCTTTTTCTTTTTTTCATTTTGTTTCTTTTTTATGTTCCAAAAAATGCTCAAACTTATAAAATTTTGGTGAAAGTTCCAAAAAATGTTTTCTTTTTGAAATGTTGGTCATAAAATAAAAATATTCGCATCTTCAAAAAAATTGTACAGATATGTCGTTTTTTTCATTTAAATAGAAAAATGCTCACATCAATATAATTAAAAGTTGAACATCTATTAAACAAAAAAATGTTTGTTTATTGTTCATTTAAATATAAACATGCTCACATAAAAAATCGAAAGCTTTTTAAATTTCTGAACATCTGTTAAATGGATATATAAAAATAAAACATATCAATCAGCGACTGGTTTATTGTTCTTTTTTGTTTATTTTTCATTCTTATTGTTTTTTGTTTTTTATTTTGTTCCTTTTCTTTTTCAAAAAAAATGCTCAGATGAATATAATGGACCCAAATTTTTCAATACACTAGCACACTACCATGCAAAGAATCCATGATAAATTTATTGAGTTATGACATTTATGCATTTTTTAGGGGTTTCTCGGTGAAAAAAAAACCCTAAAACACTAGCCAAACGTGACGCAACGTGCGTTCGGTGTCCGAATTCTTTCCAATTTTGCACGGAGGGCTGCCCACATGCTGGGAATTTTGGTGCAATTTCATGCATGGCAAGAAGCACACCATGTTCAAAGGTGGTGTTTCGGGTAGGCCGGTAGGACAAGTCTGGATGTACTTTTTTTTACATCAATAAAATAGAACCAATTTTTTTCCACACACTAAGATCACCATGCAAAGCATCCATGATAAATTTTATTGAGTTCTGACATTTTATGCATTTTCTAGGGTTTTCCCTGTGAAAAAACTCAAAACACTAGCCGAACATGACGTGATGTGCGTTCGGTGTCCAAATTCCTTGAATTTTTGCATGGCAGCCTACCATGAGAATCTCCACATGCTGGCAAAATTTGCTGTCATTTCATGCATGGCAAGAAGCACACCATGTTCAAAGGTGGTGGTTCCGGTAGGACGGTAGGGCATGTCCGAAGCACTTTTTTCACTTTAATAAAATGGACCCAATTTTTCCCACACACTAGCATCCACATGCCAAGCATTCATTATACATTTCATTGAGTTCTGATATTTTATGCACTATATAGGGTTTCCTTGGTGAAAAAACCCCTCAAAACACTAGCCGAACGTGACGCAACATGCATTCGCTGTTTGAATTCTTTCAAATTTTGCATGGAGGCCTACCATGAGCATGCCCGCATGCTGAAAACAATTTGGGGTCAATTCATTCATGTCAATAAACACCTCATGTTCGAAGGTGCTGGTTCTGGTAGGCCGGTAGGGTAAGGCTTTTGTTATTTGTAATTGCTGTCATTGTCAATCAACATGAAAATATCTTCTATCTGAAATATTTCTTGAAATTTGTCAACAATTTTGGAAACTCAAATTGTGTCTGAAATGTTTATAAACATGATTTTCCCCCAATATTGTTAATAAGTTCCCAAAATTTATGTTGTACACAAATTGCAAACCCAATACCTTTTTCAAAATATTTTAACAATTTTAAAATACAAATATTTATTAAATTTATGAACAAAAATTCAAAAATTGGAACATTTTTCTAATTTGTAAAAACATTTGATAACAATATTTTTTTTGGTAGTCCAAAAATATTTCAAAATTTAAAACAGGTTCAAAATGAGTAATAAAGTTCCAAAATATAAAAATGATATTAAAGGAAAAAGAGAAAACCAAAAAAATGGAATAGAAAAAATATACGCCCAGGCCTTGTCCAATCGGGTGACAACATCGCCTCCGTCGGCTGCCTGTTGAGCCGGCCCAAGCATTCGCCGATTTGAAAAAAGTTTATCAATTTTAAAAAAGAATATTTATGAATTTGGACAAAATTATGGGATTTTATTAAACGTTTGTAAAAGTTCAAAAGAGTTCCTGGATATTGCAAAAGTTCATCAATTTGAAAATAAAGTTTTCGAATTTAAGAAAATGTTCACGAATTTAAACGGAAAAAGGTTCAGGTAGGGTGTTCAGGTTGGCCGGAAGGTTCCGTCTCAAAGTACCTTTTTTCGACATCGTTCAAATGGACCAATTGTTTTCTACGGCCTTGTATCACCATTCCAAGGCATCATGGCAGTTTTTGTGATTTTGACAATTCTGTATTTTCAAATAATGTTGGTGCTTTCAGAATTTATTTGAAATTTAGAGAATAATCTTATATTCGAACTTTTTCTACACAACAAGAAAAAATGTTCATGGAAATTCAAAATAAATTGGTTTCAATTTTTTGTTCTTATTTTATGATTTTTGCTAGAAATTTTCAAAATAAATGTTGATGGAAATGATCATCCTACCCTTTATTACGAAGGGGTACAGAGAGAAGGAAATGGCCATCCTACCCTTTATTAAAAGTGTAAAAAAAATGAATGAAACAAAACGGTTCACAGAACACGCACGGGCATGTTTTCTAGTAGTTCTTCTAACTAGTGGACCGAGAAATTAAACACGACCAAAGAATTAATTTTGCAGGCATGGACTTCATAAGGAGCATAAATAAATGTAATGTGAGAGAAATACCCTAATGTATATGTTACCTTGGCTACGAAGAGCAGCAGCATGCAATGCATTTTGCCCATCCGGTCCAGAATACGAGAGATAGCCACCGCTCTTGTGATACAGTGTGTGTGCAATGTCGGGGCGATCATGCAAGACGGCGAGGTACAAGGGCGAAGTGCCGCCGTCCTTGGGAAAACAAGCCAATTCCGAGTCGGCCGCCATTAGCAGCTCAACGATGTGGTCGCTCCCGATGCGGACAGCCTCATGCAGGGCCGTCTGTTTGCACCCATTCTCCGTCCTCACAAGCTCCCTGAGCCGGTCTCCGGCACCGTCGTCATCGCCTTGAGCTAGGGCGACGAGGTGGGAGACCATGGAAGATCTCCGGGCCCTGGCGGCGCAGTGGAGGGGAGTGTCGCCGTGGCTGTTGACCTTGTAGAGGAGGTGGCTGGCCTTTCCGTGGACGAAGGTGGCGCTGCGCAGGTATCTGGCGACTGGCGCCATCTCCATTGGTGTCCCCTTCAGCGGTGACGCCCTCTAGGAGCGAGGGCGAGAGTGACGCTGGATTGGAAGCCTGCAGCGACGTCGCCATGCCAACGCCATCCTCGTCGTCGGTGCCCCCATGCTGGAGCAAGTCAAGGAATGCTGGAGTTGGCACCCCGTCTGCCCACACGGCCGGACCTTCGCCTTCCCCGTCCAGAAGAAGGCGCAGTGCTACCGGGGAACCAGAGAATGAGGCTGCAAGCAACAGTGGATCCATGGCCGTCATTGCCATTGGTGTTCTCCCAAGAGGGACTAGTGCATCTGCCATTCTGCATGCATGCTCAGCTGCCTAAGCCTGTAGCCTTGTAGTACGTACGATATATGTGCCTGCTGGCAAATATAGTTGGGAACTTTCATCATCACCCAAAGCAAATTATTCCCTGTCCCTGGTTCGTACTACATCTACACTTTGGATATCTTTCGTCCAATCGCTCGCGATAGGCGCCATGCAGGATGTGCAAATTATTCTGCTGGCAAATACTCCCTCCGTTCCTAAATATAAGTCTTTTAGACATTTCAAATGGACTACAACATACGGATGTATGTAGACATATTTTAGAGTGTAGATTCACTTATTTTGCTTCGTATGTAGTCACTTGTTGGAATCTCTAGAAAGACTTATATTTAGGAACGGAGGAAGTAGTAATTAGTTACTTTCATCATCACGCAAAAACAAAAGGTTAACTTCATCATCACGCAAAGCAAATTATTCCCTGCTCCGTACTACATTTGTGCAAGTGCCAAGATGCACTCTGGATGCTACTTTTTCTTTCGTTCCATGACAGCCATAGGTGCCGTACGTCACTACTAGAATCTGGTTTTGTGCTGAATTCCAGATCGAACTTCACTGAGTTCATGGAACTCGGCAAACTTTTGTCTGCCTAGTTTCATTCAAAATTGGACTCGGCAGAGCTGTGACTTTGTCTGGTTCCAACGAAAAACGACTCGACGAACAAAAACAATTCAACAGAATCTGAAATTCGCAGAGTTCCAGACAGAAAAACTCGATGAAGTATGACATGTGGGGCCTGCGGTAGAGCTGGCGAGGGAGCCATGCGACGGTGTTTCTTTGCTGAGTTTCGGCCCAACAGAGACTCGGTAAACATTTTATATCATATATTTTTTAAATACGAATGCCATGGCCCATGGGTCTTGCTTTGCCGAGTTCCCAACATAATGAACTCGTCAAAGATAGCTAGTGGTTTAGTCCCACTCGCCGCGCTAGGTGAGCGCCGTCCAGCTTAAATAGCCGTGTCGCCGGACTGCGGTAAGCTTCTCTGTTGTTGCATTAGGTCTATCAATTCTCGTTGTGTGAATGAGGTAGCTTGACACTAGATTGCATTCCATCAACTGATGATTGTTCATCGAGTGACAAATTCATCTCATAAACGTACATCGATAGCCCTACTAAATTGAAAAATATTTTTAAATTTTCATCATATTTAACATAAATTGTTACAATTTTCTGTTTTTCTCATTTCTCTTTGACGGCAGCTTGGCTTTTTTTCTTGAATCATTTCATCAAGCTTCGTAGGTCTATACTGCCCGCCTGGGTTGCTTTTTTTTGCCGGGCCTTCCGCATGGTAGTTTGAGCGGGGTTTGAGGCGCCCGGCTGTAGATGTTCTAAGAGAATGTGTGAAAACAAATGATTATTGTGAGTGTGAGAGAAAATAGAGAATAAACGATGAGACAATATAGAAGATAGCATTCTAATTTTGTATAGATATAGTATATATGTGTGTAAAGTTTATATAGAAAAAAAATAAAGAAACTGAAAGAAAAGCATGGAGGTCGAGCAACGAAGAATGGAGAGGACCAATTGGATGATAAGAATGACAAAAGCTGAAGAAAAGCAGTAGGGTCAGTGCGGGACCTCAACTGCATGCAGCACGCATATCAACACTTTACTCACGGCCATGATATCAGCTATGTACATACGAAACCCGGCGGAGAAAACCGTGTCCAGCCAGTCTGTTGATGATAAGAATGAAAAAACCTGAAGAAAATGATCGACTTCAGAGATACAATTCTTCTAGCTAAGGACAAGGAGGTAGCACCTTTCGCAAGCCTTAGGCATCCCCCTCCTTAGGTTAAGGATAATGACTTCAAATATGGCCAGCTCCTATAGTGTGACGGGCGGTGTGTACAAGGCCCGGGAACGGATTGACCGCCGTATGGCTGACCGGTATTACTAGCGATTCCTGCTTGTTAGATTGTATATCTATACGTGAACCCGTTGTACACATCTGTAATTGTATTGTACCCTTTGGTACTCCTATATAATGAGATAGCCACACCCCGTTTAGGGTGTCGAGCAGTTTCCCAAACTCTATGTCTTACATGGTATCAGATTAGGGTTTTGATGTCTTCCACTGCCCCTCACGCCGCCGCCGCCTCGGCCCCTGCCACCGCCGACTCCTCGGCCTCTGCCATCGCTGATGCCGCGTCGGCCCCAACGCTCACTTCCTCGTCGCCTTTCATGGCCTCCCGCCCGCTGGCTACGCCCTGGCGGCAGCCGCCCGCAGCCTCCCCGATCGGGTCGAGCGGGACGGGTGACCTGCCCCCGCCGATCCCATCTGGCGGGTTCTCCTCAGCCGTTGCCGCTGGGCCGCCGGGGTTCCGCGGCCCTGCACCTCCGTATGGTGCCCCTACCTCACCAGTCGGCGCCGTGCCTCTGTCGTCGCTGCTCTATGGAGCCCCTTGGATCGGCGCCCCTGCCTCAACCCTCGGCACCGCGCCTCCATCCTCGTCCGCCTGGCCGCTGCCCTATGGCACGTCGCCGGCGTCTGGCTGCACTGGGGCGTCACATCCCCAGCCCTACAGTGTGCAGCTGCCTGCGCTGCTTCACGGGGCTGCGCCATCTGTGCCCCTCGGAGCTCCGGCTGGCTCGGGTGTTGGCTCCGCCCCTGCAGGCGCCTACTCCGCGTCTCCGTACGCTGGTGCGCAACTGGCGCTCGCCCCCAACCCGGAGACGGACCCGATGATGGGCTGCTACGCGCCACCGGCACAGCCTCATGCGGATCACATGACCGCACCGACGCCGTTTTACTTCTCACACCTCCTTCCGGTGAAGCTCACGCCGGATAATTATTTGTCCTGGCAGGCTCAGGTGCTACCCCTCCTTCGCAGCCAGTACCTGGAGGGGTACGTGGACGGCTCCATCCCGTGCCCGCCGCCGTATCATCCGGCGCACCATGTGTGGGTGGCTCAGGATCAGGCGATTCTCTCCGCTATCCAGTCATCACTCACTCCTAGCGTGTCGTCGCTGGTCATCTTCGCCGTGACATCCCGAGATGCTTGGTCGGCACTTCACAGCAGCTTCGCCTCGCAGTCTACGACACGTGCTCATGCCATACGCACTGAGTTGGGGGAGACTAAACTTGATGGTCTCTCTATCACCGAGTACTTTAACAAGATGTCGGGTCTCGCGGACACATTGGCCTCAATTGGTCAGCCTCTTGGAGATGAGGAGTTTAGCACCCACGTGCTCAATGGTCTTGATGATGATTATGATAATCTCATCGAGAATATTCATGGTCGTGAGGCGCCACTTCCGCCACGAGAGCTATATGCACGTCTTCTTGGTCATGAGCAGCGCATTAAAGCGCGTCGTGCCTCCCCGAGCTTCATCTCTGCCAACTCCGCGACCCGCGGTAAGCCGCAGAAGCCGTCACCATCGCCTGGCGGGAAACCGGCAGCCTCATCCTCGCAGGCCCGCGCTACCCCGCCCTCCATCACTGGCGGCACCCGTCCGGTGGCTTGCTGCCCTTGCTGTGGTGCTCAGCAGGCCTGCCAGCTGTGTGGCCTTGAGCATCACATTGCCTCCCGGTGCCATCGACGCTACAAGCAAGATTTCCTCGGCATGGGTAATAATGGCAAGGGGAATGAAAAAACAGGCTGCCGCGGTGACGAGTCATGATCATGGGCGCACCCCGTCCTACTCCATTGATCCTACGTGGTATATGGACACGGGAGCCACAAACCACCTCACCAACGAGATGGCCAAGCTTTCCACCAAGGAACCATATCGCGGTCATGATCAGGTGCACACAGCCAATGGAGCAGGTATGCACATCTCCCATGTTGGTCAGGCCTCACTCCTCACACATAACTTTCGCAAACTGCATCCTTCTAATGTTCTTCGTGTTCCCACTGCTACACGTAGTTTGTTGTCTATTCCTCAACTAACTCGTGATAATAATGTCCTTGCTGAGTTTCACCCTTTTCGTTTCTTTATCAAGGATCGAGACACGAGGGCCGTTCTTCTTAGTGGTCGTCTTCGCCATGGCTTATATGCACTTGACGCGCCACCTACATCTCCTATGCACTCTTCTCCTCAGGCGTTCAGCGGTGTTCGTGTGTCGTCTACACATTGGCATGCACGCCTGGGTCACCCTGCTGCTCCTATAGTTTGTCATGTGCTACATCGTCATGAACTACCAGTTGTGTCCAATAAAACTGCTGAAACAATTTGTGATGCCTGTTAGCAGGGCAAGAGTCACCAACTTCCGTTTTCAGAGTCTAGTCGTGTTGTGAACCATCCTCTTGAGCTTGTGTTTTCTGATGTATGGGGTCATGCCCAAACATCCGTTAGTGGCCATAATTATTATGTCAGTTTCATTGATGCTTATAGCCGGTTTACTTGGCTTTATCTTATTAAGAGAAAATCTGATGTGTTCGATGTTTTCATTCAGTTTCAAGCACATGTTGAGCGTCTCCTTAAGCAAAAAATTATTCATGTCCAATCCGACTGGGGGGGGGGGTGAATATCACAACCTCAACACTTTTTTCAACAGGCTTGGGATCTTGCACCGTGTGTCTTGTCCTCATACACATCAGCAGAATGGCACCGCCGAACGTAAGCATCGTCATCTTGTAGAAACTGGTCTTACTTTGCTAGCTCATGCCTCCGTTCCGTTTTGGTTTTGGAGTGATGCCTTCTCCACCGCTTGTTTCTTGATAAACAGGCTACCCTCACGACTTCTGAATATGAAAACTCCTCTTGAACTCTTGCTCAACGAAATTCCAGATTACACTTTTCTCAAAGTGTTTGGGTGTGCATGTTGGCCCCATTTGCGTCCATACAACAAATGTAAGTTAGAGTTTCGGTCTAAAAAGTGTGTGTTTCTTGGGTGTAGTTCCCTTCACAAAGGATACAAATGTCTACACGTTCCCACCAATCGCGTCTACATTTCTCGTGACGTCGTTTTTGATGAGAATGTTTTCCCTTTTCATGCACTTCCGAATAACTCTAAAACTCCTATGCCACCTGTCCACTCTTCTGCACCTGTGCCTGATCAATTTGTGGATGTTGCAAATGCACCTGTGTTGCTTCCTAATCATGCTGCAGGTATTGGACGTGGTGCTCGTCTTGAGCTACTTGATGAACAGGTGCTGGATGATGATGATCCGGAGCGGGATGTGGATATGCATGTCCCATGCAGATCGGGTGCAGCCGCCCTCGCCCTCACCCGACCCGCGGGCGCCGCCCTCACCCGCCTCGCCAGAACCGCCCTCGCCCGCCTCGCGGGCATTGCTCGCACCTGGCCTGGCTGGGTCGTCTACAGCGACACCTGGCCCAGCGCTGGGCCTTCTGCGCCGGCTGGGCTGGCCTCACCCAGTCCAACACCGGATCTGGCTCGGCCGGCCACGCCTGGCCTGACGCCGCTGCTCTCTCTGGAGCCAGGCGGCCCTGACGCTGGCTCGGGCGCTGGCTCGCCGGCTGAGGCCTCGCCTCTGCAGTCGCCTGTGCTGAGCCCGGCGACATCGCCACAACCGGCTGCCGCTGTTCTTCATCCTCGCACGCGCAGCCAGACAGGGGTTTTTCAGCCTAAGAAACGCACTGACGGGACTGTTGCATGGCTTGCCGCTTGCATGGCTCATATTGCTGCAGATCCCACTGCTGAGCCTCGCCATTTTCAGGCTGCACTGGGTATACCTCATTGGCGTGCTGCGATGGAACAGGAGTTTCAGGCTTTGCTTCAGAATGACACTTGGCATCTTGTTCCCCCGACATCTGGTGTTAATATCATTGATTCCAAATGGGTTTTTAAAGTCAAGAGACATGCTGATGGTTCTATTGAGCGCTACAAAGCACGGCTTGTGGCTAAGGGTTTCAAACAGAGGTATGGTCTTGACTATGAAGACACATTCAGTCCAGTTATCAAGCCTACTACCATTCGTTTGCTGCTGTCTCTAGCTATTACCCGTGGATGGTTTCTTCGTCAGCTTGATGTGCAGAATGCTTTTCTGCACGGTGTTCTGGAGGAAGAAGTTTATATGCGTCAGCCACCGGGGTTTGTGGATCCTGCACGTCCTCATCATCTTTGTCGTCTTGTTAAGGCGCTATATGGACTTAAACAGGCTCCCCGTGCGTGGCATGCACGTCTCGGCTCTATTCTTCGGGCTCTTGGTTTTCTTCCCTCCACTGCTGACACGTCCTTGTTCCTTCTTCAGCGTCCTGAGGTTACGATGTATCTCCTGGTTTATGTTGATGATATCATCCTCATCAGTTCCTCTGTTGCTGCTGCGGATCGTCTTGTGGCTGCCTTGAGTGGGGATTTTGCTGTCAAGGACTTAGGTGCTCTGCATTTTATCCTTGGTCTGGAGGTCTCACGATCTTCTGCTGGGTTGACTCTTACTCAGAAGAAGTATTCTCTGGATCTATTGCGTCGTGCTGGTATGCTGAAGTGTAAACATGCGATCACTTCGATGTCTGCTACTGATCGGTTGTCTGCCCTGGATGGAGATCTTCTTTCACCTGATGATGCTACTGAGTATCGTAGTCTTGTTGGTGGTCTGCAGTATCTTACTATCACCAGGCCAGATGTCTCTTATGCAGTCAACCGTGTCTGTCAGTATCTTCATGCGCCCAGGACGTCTCATTGGTCAGCTGTGGAACGCATTCTACGTTATGTCTGTTTCACTGCCTCTTATGGTTTACTTCTCAAGCCTGCACCATCTTATGAGATCTCAGCCTTCTCAGATGCAGATTGGGCCGGGTGTTTTGATGACAGGCGATCCACGGGGGAATATGCAGTGTTTCTTGGTCCTAATTTGATTGCCTGGAATGCTCGTAAGCATGCTACAGTTTCTCGCAGCAGCACTGAAGCTGAGTACAAAGCAGTTGCTGATGCGACTGCTGAGATCATATGGGTTCAGTCCTTATTGAGAGAATTGAGAGTCCCTCCTGCTCGTTCTCCGGTGCTTTGGTGTGACAACATTGGTGCTACCTATCTCTCATCTAATCCAGTGTTTCATGCTCGGACGAAACACATTGAGGTAGACTATCACTTTGTTCGAGAACGTGTTGCACAGAAGCTCCTCAGTATCAAGTTCATCTCATCAAAAGATCAACTTGCTGACATCTTCACGAAGCCTCTTCCACAACCACAGTTTGTAGGATGTAGGCGCAATCTTAACTTACTTTGTACTTCAGGGCATAGTTAAGATTGAGGGAGGGTGTTAGATTGTATATCTATACGTGGACCCATTGTACACATCTGTAATTGTATTATACCCTTTGGTACTCCTATATAATGAGATAGCCACACCCCGTTTAGGGTGTCGAGCAGTTTCCCAAACTCTATGTCTTACAGTACTTCATGCAGCCGAGTTGAAGACTGCAATCCAAACTGAGGACTGGTTTTTGGAGATAAAGATGGTGAAGAGGGTGGACGAGTAGGAGAGAAGCAGCTGAAGCCACCATGCATCACCTCCACTAGATCGGAAGCGCACGTTGCCCGTCCATGCGTCATGACCCAATAAATCTTGTACATCCAGAGAAAATTACAACACTCGTGTATAAATCTTGTACATTCAAAGAAAATTACGACACTCTTTTAGGACTACTGAGTTTATTATAGATCACAAACAGTAGAGATATAAAAACATGGTAAGCTGAGGATACTAAAGTTAATACGATAATTAATTTTGCAAGCACATGACAAAAATTGTTCCAAAAAGCCAGATTGGCAGTGCTAGAGAAGACAACTGGTTTGCATCAAGTTCAGTACAAAGCAAAAAGATTCAGGAATCATGCATCATCTACAACATAATATAATTAGAATAGGATATTTTTTTACCTATAGTCCATTTCATTATTTATAAGAGATACACAGAACAAATAGTCCCATATCTTCAGTTGCGTGACAAAATAAAAGAAGATTCGTGTACATATCAGAATTAAGATTCTCCAAATTCCATCTCTAGGTCATGAAATATATTCTTTATCATATTTGAAGCACCACAATGGGCTGATAATCACTGTCAATGTAAGGTACACTAGTAGAAAAAGGGCCTGATGTGAAGCACATTAGTCCCGGTTTGTAACTAAACCGGCACTAATGTGATCATTAGTGCGTTTGAAGGGCTATCATTAGTGCCGGTTCGTGTTGAACCTTTAGTACCGGTTCGTGCCACGAACCGGTACTAAAGGGGTGATGGCAGGCTGGCGTCAGGCTAGGGCCCCACGAGCCCCTTTAGTGCCGGTTTATGACACAAACCGGCACTAAAGGTCTAACCTATAGTCCCGGTTTGTGTCACAAACCGGCACTAAAGGGGTCTTAACCTATAGTCCTGGTTGGAGACACAAACCGGCACTATAGGGCAATTTTCAAACTCTACCCCCCCTGTGTATCGCCATTTCAATTTTGAAAAAAACAAAAGAAAATAATAAAAACTTCAAAAATTAAAATCCTTCGAGATGTAGTTATGTTACTACATCTACTAGTTAAGAAAATTTTAAAACTTAAATTTGGACATGTTTTGCAGAAAAGTGTGATGAAAAAGTAAAACGACCATATCTTTTGCATACGATGTCGAAAAAAAATGTATAATATATCAAAATATTCAGCACGAAAATCCACATCCGATTTTGTAATATCATATCAAAAAAACGTATAATATATCAAAATGTTCAGCACAAAATAAACAAGACTATCAAATTTATGCTACAAAGAACGCAAAACTCCATGAGTAGTTACAAAACTGAAAAAATATAATTTCTCCTACATCTACATAACAGCAATGATGGATTTACTTTTTTTAGAAATAATCAAAATTTCAAATGTATAGAGAAATATTAGAGGTCCATGCTCACACCTTTTCTTTAACCTGAAAAATATGACGGTTAGCAGGGGCACATGAACCTGCACCGTAGTTGGCACAAACCATGAAGAAATCACAGTAAGTCGTGAAATAGAAGAACAATATAACTATTATTACGTCTCCATTAGAAGTTATTCGATGAACTGGTATCAACAATAATAGTGCAGGTCATAACCAAGAAATCAAGATCGGGCTCGAGTTCTGTATTAGGAACAAGATCAAGAAGAGAACTAAACAGAATTTCAGAGAGGAAAGGGAAGAAAAGGAGCTTACTGGTAGTTGTACTTGTACTACCCCCGATCCAGCCGAAGCAGGTGGCACTGTGGACTCAGTCGTGGGAGTCCTCAACGGCAAGAAGGAACCCCCAGCCGGCCGTCTCGAGGTCGATGTTGAGTAACAACAGGATTGGCATGGAGCCGTTGACGTGCTCCACGCGCAGGCTCGGGACGAACTCGTCGACACCTCCGCCACTAGTTAACGACGGGTCGGCGTGCCTGGGCGGAGGGAAAAGGCAGATAGGACCTCCGGTGATACCCCCTCGTCAAAGGACGGGCCCACTTCCCATCTCCCGGCTGCTCGTCTAAGATGAAGACGCGGCGGACCCATGGCATGGTGTAGGGCGGCAGGGATGTTCGTCGCCTGGATTGGGGGAGATCGTGGGAGTCGTGGAGATTGCGAAATTTTCTCTTGTTTTTCGTGGGTAGTTCGGGACTGGGAGAGAGGTCTTGTTCTGGAGATGGAGATTGGGTCAGGCCGTGTGGTGCATGAGGTTTTTGGTAGATTGTTTTTCGTGTCTGCTTTTTGGATGTGGATCTCGTACGTGGGCTGAGTTGGCGATTTTGGGCTGCTGCGGGTGTGTGGCCCTCGCGCGATGGTTTTTGTTTGAAGGGAGGAGGGGGTCGAAGGAGGTCGAACCATCACGACGTTCGATCCTCCTTTAATAGTAGTTACTTTTGATTGCTAACCTCAACTATCAATCTACAATTTGTTTTGATGTGTGCCTTAATGGAGTTCAGGAAATATAAACTACAACTACAATGGAGTTCAGGAAATATTAGATTGTGACCGTCTATTGCTAGTTCACCCAAGAGACCAATATACCTCTCCTAATTATAACACCCCTAACCCTAATATGAACTTAATATGAACAAATTGTACTCAATACAATAACGAACTAATAGTAAGACCCCTAACCCTAGTCGAACGTGGTTGTTGCCACAGTTGTCCGTGTCTATGGCGGCTGTCGCGATGGGTGGTGACGGTGTCCTGGACTAGGGGGTACTCACCACGTCGTCTCCCGATCTATTAGATTGGGCCAAGGACCCCATGGCCGTATACTCATGGGCCAGTTTGGACAGCTGCCGCATACAAGGAAGATTCCACAAAGACTTGGCGATCAAGACAAGGACTTCTCCCCACTGGCGTATTCGGCTAGGACTCTTGTTAACCTAGGCCTCTGGTGCATTATATAAACCATGGCCAGGCTAGTCGATAGAAGATACAACATACAGAACAACAATCATACCATAGGCTAGCTTCTAGGGTTTAGCCTCTCCGATCTCGCGGCAGATCTAATCTTGTACTACCCATATCATCAATATTAATCAAGCAGGATGTAGGGTTTTACCTCCATCAAGAGGGCCCGGACCTGGGTAAAACTTCGTGTCCCTTGCCTCCTGTTACCATCCGGCCTAGACGCACAGTTCGGGACCCCCTACTCGAGATCCGCCGGTTTTGACACCGACATTGGTGCTTTCATTGAGAGTTCCGTTGTGTGATCGACAAAAGGATCGATGGCTCGCCTGCAGATCAACTGCGACTTCGGCGTCTTCGTCACCAGTTCGACTGGTCACCTTGGTTCGACCAAGAATTGTGCCCCGTGTTCGGATCACCATGTTCAGACGAGGGCCTTCATCAAACATCAACTCCGATATCTATCAAGATCACGGAGGAATCATCTATGGAGCTCGGGGGCTCAACGCCAACATTGCCCTCAAGCGACCGTGCTTTTTTTTTGACAACGAACTCGTATCTGCCGCCAGCACCTCCTCGAGTATCGCTTTGACGATCGCTTTGGTGGAATTGTGCGGAATTGAGTCTATAACAACCCTGGAAAAATTCGTCGAGTTCCAATGAAGGAATCTCTGGCAATCCATGATATACCGGAGCCCTGTCAAATCTAGATGGGAATTTGGATGAGTTTAGGGCGTGGTGTCCAGCTTCTAGCTCGGACATCCTTTGGAAGATCCAACCGTTGATCGGCTGCGGAATTCCTATATCTACCACCTCTCAGAATTTCAGCTTGTTCCGACCGTCCAAACTCTGGGAACCTTTCTATTAGTGCATCACTTTTCGGATCTGTTTTCTACACGAAAACGAATCCGACCCGAGTTCATCTTTTTTATGAACGGGATTTCGGACATCCCTTTTGAAGGAATTTTTGTATGGGGTATTGTGTTTTGTTCCCGAACACATCCCACTAACTTTAAGATCTTTTGAACATGATCTTCAACATCATGCTGGTGTCAAACCAGTCCGGCAATATTACTCCACGGCTGCCGACCTGCGCTAGACACGTCGTCACTTTAGCCGAGCTCAACTTCTTCGGATCATCATCTCGGCAAGCCGAACAAGAGTCCGGCATCGC
>NW_021183400.1:0-704 GCF_002162155.2 Triticum dicoccoides
ACTCTCCGACCCCAAAACAGTGAGTAATAGTCCATGAAACGGGCCAGAATTGGCCAAAGCTGCCAGTGTTGATGACCGACACGTAGACGCGTCTCAGGGTTTGTTAATCGTGGTGATAACTCCGGGTCCCCAAAACAGTGAGTAATAGTCCATGAAACGGGCTAGAATCGGCCAAAACTGCAAGTGTTGATGACCGACATGTAAGCGCACCCTTGGGTTGATTAACTATGGAAATCGCTTCGGGACCCCAAAACGCTGAGTAATAGTCCATGAAACGGGCCAGAATAGGCCAAAACTGCCACTGTTGATGACCGAGACGTAAACGCATCCCAGGGTTTGTTAATCATGGAAATCACTCTCTGACCCCAAAACAGTGAGTAATAGTCCATGAAACGGGCTAGAATCGGCCAAAGCTGCCAGTGTTGATGACCGACACGTAGACGCGTCTCAGGGTTTGTTAATCGTGGTAATAACTCCGGGTCCCCAAAACAGTGAGTAATAGTCCATGAAACGGGCAAGAATCAGCCAAAACTGCCAGTGTTGATGACCGACACGTAATAGCATCCCATGGTTTGTTAATCATGGAAATCACTCTGGGACCCCAAAACAGTGAGTAATAGTCCATGAAACGGGCCAGAATCGGCCAAAACTGCGAGTGTTGATGACCAACACGTAAACGCATCACAGGGTTTGTTAATCGTGGA
>NW_021183401.1:0-1457 GCF_002162155.2 Triticum dicoccoides
ATATGTGTTGGAAGTGTTTCCAAGGTTGATATGATCAAGCATCGCACGCTCCCTCTACCACCGAGATTGATGTTTGCGTTGAGCATAGACATGATTGGATTATGTCTATCGCAATACGGTTATTCATTTAAGGAGAATAATGGTTACTCTATTTTTGAATAATACCTTCAATGGTCTTGCACCTAAAGGAATGGTTTATTGAATCTCGGTCGTAGTGATACACATTTTCATGCCAAAAGATATAAGATAGTAATGATAGTACCACTTACTTGTGGCACTGCCATGTAAGTCATAATGGTATAAAACGCATGAAGAAGCTCCATGTTGATGGATCTTTGGACTCACTCGTTTTTGAAAAGTTTGAGACATGCGAACCATGTCTATTGGTGTATATGCACGAAGAAACTCCATGCAAATGGACCGTTCGGACTCACTTGATTTTGAATCACTTGAGATATGCAAATCATACCACATAGGCAAGATGACTGAAAAGCCTCGGTTTCAATAAGATGGAACAAGATAGCAACTTGTTGAATTAACGCATTTTGATGTGTGCAGTCCAATAAGTGCTGAGGCATGCAGTGAATATCGTTATGTTCTTACTTCACAGATGATTCGAGTAGATGTTGAGAATATTTACTTGATGAAACACAAGTCTGAATTATTGAATGGTTCAAGTAATTTCAGAGTGAAGTAGCAGATCATTGTGACAAGAGGATAAAATGTCTATGATATGATCATAGAGATGAATATCTGAGTTACGAGTTTTGGCACACAATTAAGACATTGTGGAAATTGTTTCGCAATTAATACCGGCTGGAACACCATAATGTGATGGTGTGTCCGAACATCATAGTTGCACCCTATTGGATATGGTGCGTACCATGATGTCTCTTATCGAATTACCACTATTGTTCATGGGTTAGGCATTAGAGACAACCACATTCACTTTAAATAGGGCACCACGTAATTCCATTGAGATGACACCGTATGAATTATGGTTTAGAGAAACCTAAGTTGTCGTTTCTTAAAAGTTTGGGGCTGCGACGCTTATATGAAAAGGTTTCAGGTTGATAAGCTCGAACCCAAAGCGGATAAAATGCATCTTCATAGGAAACCCAAAACAGTTGGGTATACCTCCTAATTCAGATCCGAAAGCAATATGGATTGTTTCTAGAATCGGGTCCTTTCTCGAGGAAAAGTTTCTCTCGAAAGAATTGAGTGGGAGGATGGTGGAGACTTGATGAGGTTATTGAACCGTCTCTTCAACTAGTGTGTGACAGGGCACAGGGAGTTGTTCCTGTGGCACCTACACCAATTGAAGTGGAAGCTTATGATATTGATCATGAAACTTCGGATCAAGTCACTCCCAAACCTTGTAGGATGACAAGGATGCGTACTACTTCAGAGTGGTACGTAATCCTGTCTTGAAGGTCATGTTGCTAGACAACAATGAA
>NW_021183402.1:0-1076 GCF_002162155.2 Triticum dicoccoides
CACAGTGCTGGGCCGGCTGGGCTGGGTCGGTTGCTGGCTGGGCCGCACAGGTAAGTCTTCCCCTTTCTTTTCTGTTTTCTGTTTTTATTTAATATAACTGCAACTTTGTTGAATTAAATAAAATACCTAGGCAACTCCAAAATTCACCAAACTACTCCTGGTCCATAGTTGGATTATTTCCAACATGAAACATTTTAGTTTGGAGATATTTGAGCATTTAAATATTTTATATAATTTTAAATGCCCAAATTCAAATAGTTATGATTTAATTCAAAACCCTAGGATGGCCTAGGAAAATGTGCACCACTTTTGGCAGAGGTTCTGAACCAAGGCAAAAATGATGGGCATTTTAGAAGGGCATTTCAGGTTCATTGAAAAATTATTTTAGTAAACCCTAGTTGGTTTCAGAGGGGACTGGGGGTTCTGTCATCCCCATTTCAAGTTTCTGATGAATGAGTAAACATGATGCAACACTCTAATGCATAACTAGCTAGGGTGGTACGTTCGGCTTGATCGAGGATACGAATGGGGTACTCTCGATAGGTAAGATTATCTTGGAGATCAAGCGTTTCGTGGTCCACTTCACGGATAGGATCCGAGAAGCAACGCCTAAGTTGAGAAATGTGGAAGACATCGTGAACTCTGGAGAGGTGCGGAGGTAGTTCCAATTGGTAGGCAACTTCTCCTCGTTTGGCAAGAATGCGAAAAGGTCCAATGTAACGAGGAGCCAATTTGCCTTTGATACCGAAACGATGGGTTCCCTTCAGAGGGGTGACCCGAAGATAAGCCTTCTCGTCAACCTCGAAAGTCATAGCCTTATGTTTTCGGTCATATTGACTCTTTTGACGAGATTGGGCTGTTTTCAACTTTTCACGAACGATACGAACTTGTTCTTCTGCTTCCTGAATCATATCCGGGCCAAAGAATTGTCTTTCCCCGGTCTCTGACCAGTTAAGGGGTGTTCGACATCGCCGTCCATAGAGGACTTCAAAAGGGGCTTTACCCAAGCTGGATTGATAGCTGTTGTTGTAAGCGAATTCGGCAAATGGAAGGCACTTCTCCCAGTCCATTCCGAA
>NW_021183403.1:0-2005 GCF_002162155.2 Triticum dicoccoides
CAGATCGTCAACTTTGCACGCCACCTCTGGTACACTCAACAAAAGCAAGTTCAAGGTTTTCTGATGGGCTCTTTGTATCGCGCGATCCTTGCACAGGTGGTCACGTTGCAGACTCCAGCGGAGGTATGGGCCGCGATTCATGCCACTTTTCCTGCCCAAACTCAAGCCCAGGCCATTAATACCCGCATTGAATTGACGAATCTGAAAAAAGGAAACCTAAGCATGACAGAGTATCTTGCCAAAATTAAGATGCTCTCAGACGAGATCGCCTGCACAGGAGCAACGTTAGGCAATGCCGAGATTGTCTCCCATGTCCTCGCCGGCCTCGACCTCGACTACAACCCGGTCGTGTCGGCTCTTGCAGCACGGGTTGAGCCCGTGACTGTCCAGGAACTATTCACCCAACTGCTCAGCTTCGATGCACGTCTCAATCTGCTCCACGGATGAACATTCGTCAATCCTCCGCCAACGCTGCCTCACGGGGCCGAGGAACCAGTCGCGGGCGCGATCACCAGGGGCGTGGTCGTAGCAGTGGCAACAGCAGGCGTGGACGCGGCAACAGCCAAAGCACGCGCCCTGGCGGGGGCGGCTACACCAACAACAACATCTCCGTGCGATCTGGAGGGGGCGGCTACTCCAACACCAACGCCTCCTCTGGATCATCTTCTTCCAATCGCGTCGGTGTCAACTATGCAAGAAACCAGGGCATGAAGTCATGGATTGTTGGCACCGCTATGATGAGGATTATGTTCTTGATGCTCGCCATGTAGCTGCTGCAATCAGGGAACAAGGAGGTGGAGATGACACCATATGGTATGCGGATTCAGGAGCTACCGACCAAGTCACCAATGAACTTGAGAAGCTGTCCATGAGGGAGAAGTACTTCGGCAATGATCAAATTCACACAGCTAGCGGTGGAGGTATGGATATATGTCATATTGGTCAGGCATCTATTAACTCCCCTAATCTTAAACGTGATTTAATTCTTAAAGATGTCCTTCATGTTCCACAAGCCGACAAAAACCTTGCAAATATGTCTCATTTGACTCATGATAATAATGTCTTCTTTGAAACTCATCCTACGTATTTCTTTATAAAGGATCGGGCAACGAGGGAACTCATCCATCGCGGTAGATGCATTGGAGGCTTGTATCCCATTACATCCGGAGCACTTAAGCGAAAGCATCGTCGTCATCAAGTTTACTCCGCCGTCAAGCCCTC
Source organism: Triticum dicoccoides (assembly GCF_002162155.2). Classification (NCBI taxonomy): domain Eukaryota; kingdom Viridiplantae; phylum Streptophyta; class Magnoliopsida; order Poales; family Poaceae; genus Triticum; species Triticum dicoccoides. Next base: position 1,222 of record NW_021183403.1, read on the forward strand.
CTTGGCAAGATGGCATCAAAGATTAGGACATCCTTCGTCGATCATAGTCAAGCAAGTAGTGAATAAAGGCAATCTTCCATTGTCATCTAGTCAAAATATTGAGTCAGTTTGTGATGCTTGTCAATGTGCAAAGAGTCACCAACTCCCCTATCCTAGGTCAAATAGTGTGTCTCATGCTCCATTGGAACTTATTTTTAGTGATGTATGGGGTCATGCAAGAGATTCTTTTGGAAGAAGAAAATATTATGTTAGTTTCATCGATGATTTTAGCAAGTTCACTTGGATATACTTGCTTAAGTTTAAGTCTGAAGTTCTCTCTGTTTTTCAAGAATTTCAAAAACTTGTTGAACGTCAATTTGACAGGAAAATCGATCATTACAGTCCAAAGTGACTGGGGAGGAGAGTATGAAAAACTCAACTCTTTCTTTCGCAATATTGGTATTGCTCATCATGTCTCTTGCCCTCATGCTCATCAACAAAACGGCTCTGCTGAGCGTAAGCATCGTCATATTGTTGAGGTCGGTCTATCTCTTCTGGCTCATCCATCAATGCCACTCAAATATTGGGATGAAGCCTTTATTGCCGTCACTTATCTTATCAATCGTCTTCCTAGTAAAGTAATTGGTAATATTATTCCCTTGGAAAAATTGTTTCATCAAAAACCTGACTATAACTATCTCAAAATCTTTGGGTGTGCATGCTACCCCAATCTTCGTCCATACAACCGACACAAACTTGAATTCCGTTCCACTCAATGTGTTTTCCTTGGCTATAGTAATCTTCA
>NW_021183404.1:0-2641 GCF_002162155.2 Triticum dicoccoides
AATATCCAGATTGCAATCTCAGTTTCTTGCTTGTTCTTCGTTTGCTCGCAGGAAACAGACCCTCGTGGTCAGGTTGATCGTGCTCCGGCGTGGTCAATAACCTCTCGGAGTTGGTTTAGCGATTGCTAAGGCGCGACGTCCTCGCACGTTCGTAGTCGGATCGTCAAAGTCGACTTCCACCAAAGCGAAATCCACCATCTCATCGAAAGACGGGACACCTTTGCCTCTATCATAATGTCTATAAGCAGTATAATCTCTCGAATTTCCTTCAAAAGGAAGTGCCAATGGGTTTAGAAACTTGTCTGAAAAACAGCGACGAATGATGTTCTTTGACTTTCAGGGCCAAAAAGTCCTACTTAAGGTCGTATTTGAGGGCACTCCGGGCCTCCTGGCGCAAGCTGGGAGTATTTTTTGGATTCGCGCGCTAGCCGCGAGCAGTTTGAGTACTTGTGGGTCGGACACGGACTCCGAATGACAAAATTATGACCGTTTTAGTGAACATCTCTCCATTCTATGGCAGTCCTTGAAAGTACTTCATTTTCTCGTACGCTTTTTGCCTGATTGCCCCAAAATTTCTTGTCCTCTATAGAGGAGATATCGTTTCCACATATATATTGATCGATGCAGGAATGCCTTTTTTTCTTGGCTTTCACGCGCGTGAGTTACAGCATGCCATCCGGTGAAAACAAGGAGAATAAGGCATATAGCCGCTGGATTTTCTTCAATTTACAGCCAAATGAGATTGCCCGAATCATAGAGCATCTGCAGAAAGGTACGTTTGTCCCTACCATGGGGGCTAATGTCTATAAGCAACATAATCTCTCGAATTTCCTTCAAAAGGAAGTGCCAATGGGTTCAGAAACTTGTCTGAAAAACAGCGACGAATGATGTTCTTTGACTTTGAGGGCCAAAAAGTCCTGCTTAAGACTGTATTTGAGGGCACTCCGGGCCTCCTAGCGCAAGCGGGGAGTATTTTCTGGATTCGCGTGCTCGCCGCGAGCTGTTTGCGTACTTGTAGGTCCGACACGGACTCCGAATGACAAAATTATGACCGTTTTAGTGAACATCTCTCCATTCTATGGCAGTACTTGAAAGTACTTCATTTTCTCGCGCGCTTTTTGCCTGATTGCCCCAAAATTTCATGACTCTATAGATGAGATATCGTTTCCACATATATATTGACCGATGCCAGGAATGCCCTTTTGTTCTTCGCTTTCACGCGCGTGAGTTACAGCATGCCATCCGGCGAAAACTAGGAGAATAAGGCATATAGCCGCTGGATTTTCTTCAATTTACGACCAAATGAGATTGCCCCCAACATAGAGCATCTGCAGTAAGGTACGTTTGTCCGTACCAGGGGGGCTAATGTCTATAAGCAACATAATCTCTCGAATTTCCTTCAAAAGGAAGTGCCAATGGGATCAGAAACTTGTCTGAAAAACAGCGACGAATGATGTTCTTTGACTTCCAGGGCCAAAAAGTCCTGCTTAAGGCCGTATTTGAGGGCACTCCGGGCCTCCTGGCGCAAGCGGGGAGCATTTTTTTGATTCGCGCGCTCGCCACGAGCAGTTTGAGTATTTGTGGGTCCGACACGGACTCCGAATGACAAAGTTATGACCGTTTTAGTGAACATCTCTCCATTCTATGGCAGTCCTTGAAAGTACTTCATTTTCTCATGCGCTTTCTGCCTGATTGCCCCAAAATTTCTTGTCCTCTATAGAGGAGATATCGTTTCCACATATATATTGACCGATGCCAGGAATGCCCTTTTGTTATTGGCTTTCACGCGCATGAGTTACAGCATGCCATCCGGTGAAAACAAGGAGAAGAAGGCATATAGTCGCTGAATTTTCTTCAATTTACGGCCAAATGAGATTGCCCGGATCATAGAGCATCTGCAGAAAGGTACGTTTGTCCCTACCAGGGGGGCTAATGTCTATAAGCAACATAATCTCTCGAATTTCCTTCAAAAGGAAGTGCCAATGGGTTCAGAAACTTGTCTAAAAAACAACGACGAATGATGTTCTTTGACTTTCAGGGCCAAAAAGTCCTGCTTAAGGCCGTATTTGAGGGCACTCCAGGCCTCCTGGCGAAAGCAGGGAGTATTTTCTGGATTCGCGCGCTCGCCGCGAGCTGTTTGAGTACTTGTGGGTCCGACATGCACTCCGAATGAAAAAATTATGACCGTTTTAGTGAACATCTCTCCATTCTATGGCTGATGAGGACATCAATACAATTGTTACACCCACAGCCCCTGCTGCTATACATACTGGACCAATTACTAGAGCTCGTGCACGCCAACTAAATTACCAGGTACTTTCGTTTCTTGGTAATGATTCTAATGTTCATGAGAATATGATGCTGCCTAAATTGGATACATTTGTTTTGCTTACAAATGAAGGGCCTAGCTTGGAGAAGGATGAACATTGGAGCAAGAACAAGCATGGAGATGATGGCATGCGCAAGGGGAACAAGAACGGAGTTACAAGTGATGATTTCAGGACTTTGAAGCCACCATAATGGGTGCATGAAGCCTTGGACGAAATATACAAGTTGCCACTTCATAAATTTCGTCCCGAGGCTATTTTAGGTGCTGCGTCACCTTATTATTGGGCCAGGCCCATGTAATTTCGAAATACAT
>NW_021183405.1:0-940 GCF_002162155.2 Triticum dicoccoides
TTGATAACCTTGGGAAGTGCACCTTTTGCACCGACCGAGTATCTTTTCTTGGCTATGTTGTTACTCCACAGGGAATTGAAGTTGATAAAGCCAAGATTGAAGCTATTGAGAGTTGGCCGCAGCCCAAAACGGTCACACAAGTGAGGAGTTTTCTTGGCCTCGCTGGATTCTATAGGCGTTTTGTGAGAGATTTCAGCACCATTGCTGCACCTCTCAATGAGCTTACAAAGAAAGATGTGCCTTTTCTTTGGGGTACCGCACAGGAAGAAGCCTTCTCGGTATTGAAAGATAAGTTGACACATGCTCCTTTACTCCAACTTCCTGATTTTAATAAGACTTTTGAGCTTGAATGTGATGCTAGTGGAATTGGATTAGGCGGTGTGTTATTACAAGATGGCAAACCTGTTGCATACTTTTCTGAAAAATTGAGTGGGCCTAGTCTGAATTATTCTGCTTATGACAAAGAATTATATGCTCTTGTTCGGACTTTAGAAACATGGCAACATTATTTATGGCCCAAAGAATTTGTTATACATTCTGATCATGAATCTTTGAAACATATTAAAAGTCAAGCTAAACTGAATCGTAGACATGCTAAATGGGTTGAATTCATTGAGACTTTTCCTTATATCATTAAACACAAGAAGGGAAAAGAAAATGTTATTGCTGATGCATTGTCTCGCCGCTATACTATGCTTTCACAACTTGACTTCAAAATATTTGGTTTGGAGACCATCAAAGATCAATATGTGCATGATGCTGATTTTAAAGATGTAATGCAGAATTGTAAAGAAGGAAGAATGTGGAACAAGTTCGTCGTTAACGATGGATTTGTGTTTCGTGCTAACAAGCTATGCATTCCAGCTAGCTCCGTTCGTCTTTTGTTGTTGCAGGAGGCGCATGGAGGAGGATTAATGGGACACTTTGGCGTGAAGAAGAC
>NW_021183406.1:0-1275 GCF_002162155.2 Triticum dicoccoides
CTTGTTGTCATCTTTTGGTTCAGAAGAACTCCTGCCAAGAATGGTTCATGGTAATTGGAAGAAGGATGTACCACGAACCTCGAGGACTATCGCAAAGGTTACTACTATCCTAAAGGGACTAGCAAACACTATCAACATGAAGTAGGTAGAGTGAATCTCGGGTTCAAGAACCCAGGAACAGAATACCTATTACTAAGTAGCATCACGGGATGCTTTCGAGAATGATGGCCAGAATCATCACACTGGGAACACAAATCATGGCTAAATTACTAGATGATCCCCTAAGACACCTAGGGTCATAATAATATCTCCAACATATATGTCAAGGTAACAGAGTACCTCAACTTACTGATTAGTGTGGTTAATCTGGCCCAAAGGAACATTGAAACGGGAGGAAGGAATTTGCAAGTGCATCAGACTGTTTAGAGACCTGAGACGACTCGGACAGCATAACGGCTGTAAATGCTCAGAAAAGATTTGAGACATTCACAAAAATGGTGGCATAACCACTCAGAAGCACAATATCAAGGTTCCGAGATCAACAATTAACATACGGAAGTAGTAGGAACTGAACTGACACTTGAATCAACAATCTTATAAGTCTACGGATTAGTAACACGTGATCCTGATAGAAAGAAGAGATAGCCTAGTTCTTAATCCCCGTAGAAGAGAAGATGATGACTCAGATCAGAAGGCCATGAGGTATAAGGAGTAAAAAGAGCCTTACGTTCCATCCCACAATCAATTCCCTTACATAACTAAAGAATATCTAGACTCAACTTCGACCAGTTTGGCTTGGTAATCCTACAGGCAGTCAAGCTTTGATACCAACGCTGTCAGGACCCCGACTCAATGCCACATCGATCTAGCATGTAACACCTCATATCACTTTGCGGCCTCACGCACGGTATTCCCACGGGTGTCGCCTTACCTTAGCCCGGGACCGTTTGCGCCTTTTGGCACACGTATATGACAGTGTCGCTAGCATCCATATGATAAGGAGCCCGGGCTGACATGGCTAGTCGTAAACCCAAAGTGGCACAGACTTACAGGGACAGGCATCCATGACCCAGCATCGAACGTGTCGGTCATCAGCGAGTGAATCCAGGCTGTAGCACTGGGCTAGCAGGACTCCAGTGAACCGGGCTGTAGCAGGCTAACAGGACTCCGGTATTCATCGCGTGACATTTCCCCGAAGGGACAGACACAGGAACGAAGAAGGACACATGCCGGCCAGCCTAAGTGTTCCGGAGCAGTAGCAAGCTACCATGGCTC
>NW_021183407.1:0-896 GCF_002162155.2 Triticum dicoccoides
TTTTTTTTAACCGGTCTCGCGCGCAGAAAAATAAATAAAAGAAAATCTAAACGAACTCCAAAATTAATAAAGTAAATTTTCCCCGACTCCTAAAAATGAGCCGAACAAAATGAACTTTTCTCCAGACCTAAAATAAAATTTTCAAAAACGCGCATTTTCCCTATCCGAATAAAATGCAAATAAAACTCCGGCAAACAAAATTTGATCTATTTATTAAATCTTCATTTTCCTAAATTTGGGAAAGTCATATTATTCCCTCTCTTATATTTTTGATAACGGAAAATAATTGAAGATGAAATAAATAAATTAAATGATCCTCTTTTCAATTCGAGAAAACTCTCAAATATGAAAATAATGAAATCTCCAACTCTCTCCAAGGGTCCTTGAGTTGCGTGAAATTTCTAGGATCGACCAAAATGCAAGAAAATAAAATATGCATGATGATCTATTCCAAATTGAAAATAAATTCAAAGGGGCTTTGAATTTAATTCTTTAAAACTCCCAACTCATATTTCATATAATTTGAAGAAGTCATTTTATCTTCTCTCGTGAAAATCATTGAGTCGCATAAAGTTTCAGAATTGGGATATTTCCAAATGAAATTCAAATATTCTCAACACCCCTTGTCATTTAAATAAATGGAAGAAGTCATGTCATCTTCTCTCCGGGGTTTTGTGATGAAAAGAATTTGAATTCACGAAGATCAGAAAACCAATATGAAAGTTTGGGAAAGTCCTTTTATTCCCTCTCATTTAACTTTAAAAAAGTTTCGAATTCACTCACTTTCAGTCAATCAATCAAGCAATCAATCAAATCTATCTATTTGTTTATAACATTCCAAAATTTAGAATTTTGGGATGTTACAAAGAACAACAACAACAACAACAACATCAACA
>NW_021183408.1:0-1187 GCF_002162155.2 Triticum dicoccoides
AAGGAGGAGGCGGACCGTGCCAAGCAAGGCCTACCGCCCCTCTTCGATAAATACGGTGACAAGCAGACCAGGAACTTTGTCAGGGCCCGGTACAAGAAGGACCCGAAAACAAAGGAGCTTACCACGGATCCGAAGACCAGGCAGCTTGAGCTTGTTCTGGTAAGGAATACACCCCCGCGTAATTAGCTCCATATGGTTGCATTCTAATTAATGAAGCCGAATTTCTAAATGGTTCACATTCCTTCCGCAGGCGACTGAAAGCAGTAGCGCGGGGTCGACTCAGAGCAACCCTTGGGACACCACTCTAAATAGGGGGTTGAATATAATGAAGAACAAGGATAAGCTCAGTAAGCCGACGTCAGCTGGTCGTGTGGCCGGCAAAGGCTTGTCGACAAAATGGGGGTCATACTATACCGCTGGTGTGCGGAAGGAGAAAAAGACCAGCTCGGAAAGCCAGGCGCGAGAGGTTCAAGAACCCAAGGCACAGGTGGCGCGGATTCCGGAGATTGTCCAAGAGCAAGTGGAACAACGACTCGGAGCGACGATCACCGCCCTTGTGCCTACCTTGATCTCGGGGTTGAGTGCGTGGATTGCGGGCGGCCAACAGGGGCCGCCCCCGATTCCTAGCTTCACGGCCAGCAACTCGCATAATGCGATGGCGGGGCCATTGGTGCCTCCGGTGGAGGCGGCATTGGTGTCTCCGACGCCGGCACGGGAGCTTAATGCACCCGGGTGTACGCCGGCCGGCACCTCTTCAGCAAGCGGCCGCTCCGTCAACTGCACGCCCACCGTTGGCGGTGCCTCGACATTAGCCGAGCTCGACGCCATCATCACGGTAACTAATTAAGCCTCTCTCGGCCGAGGACTTCATCTCCTTGCCTTTGACTGGGCATCCCTGACGCCCTACATGTTTTCGCAGGGCGCCGCCGACGTTCCGTGCACTCTCCTCCACTTCGTGAACAACGAGTTGGTCGATGTCGCCAAGGGCAAAATCGTTCAACCGGGAAACCCCTTGTTCCACGGTACCCAGATGCCACCCAACTTGTTTAGGGTTCAACTGGTTCGGGTGCTGCCAGGCTGCGACGACTTGTTACCTCCGATTCGACCCGTCGGGGCCGACGATGATGACGTGATGACCCTCAGCGCCTGCCTGAGCTGGCCCCTGCTTTGGCCGAAGAGCCAGATTC
>NW_021183409.1:0-951 GCF_002162155.2 Triticum dicoccoides
AATCTCATGAAAGTACTAGGTGCATTAGTTAACCCAAAAGGCATGACTAACCACTCATATAATCCAAACTTAGTTTTGAATGCTGTTTTCCATTCATCTCCCAATTTCATACGAATTTGATGGTATCCACTACGCAAATCAACTTTGGAGAATATTGTAGAGCCACTCAATTCATCAAGCATATCATCTAGCCTAGGAATAGGATGACGATAACAAATAGTAATATTATTAATGCCTCTACAATCAACACACATACGTGATGTACCATCCTTTTTCGGCACTAGAATAATAGGAACAACACAAGGACTAAGGGATTCGCGTATATAACCTTTGTCGAGAAGCTCTTGTACTTGACGCATAATCTCCTTCGTCTCCTCTGGATTGGTACGGTATGGTGCACGGTTTGGCAGTGAAGCACAGGGAATTAAGTCAATCTGATGCTCAATGTCCCGGTGGCACGTCTTGTGGAAAGACGTCAACGAACTCCTGCAAAATGTTAGTGACAACAGGAGGCAAAGAGGAAGGCACGTCCTCGAATGAAAATAATGCCTCTTTGCACACAAAAGCATAGCAAACAGATTTGCTGAAATCTAGCTCATCAATATCAGATTTGGTGGCAAATAAACATGCACTTTTCAATTTAATTTCAGAAGCAACACTAGATGGTTTATTATTAGGCTTCATTTGTTGCTCAAATTCTTTTGCCACAATCTGATTTTCACTCTTATTCGTCTCCTGTTTTGCTTTATTAGCTCTATTAATATCATCTTTCAAAATGGAATCAGGAGTCATAGGAAGCAAAGTAATATTTTTATCGTTATGAACAAGAGTATAGTGATTGTTTCTACCATGGTGTACAGAATTTTTATCAAATTGCCATGGTCTACCAAGTAATAAGGAACATGCTTGCATAGGTACCACATCACAATCAACATAATCAGCATATGTAGA
>NW_021183410.1:0-1043 GCF_002162155.2 Triticum dicoccoides
CGCTCCTCGGAGCCTATTGAATAAATTACTTGAGTCGTAGAGTCATGTTGTGATGCCATGTTGTATTTGCACATATCGAGCATATTGTGTGTATGTTATTGAAATGCTTGGTATGTGTGGGATCTGACCATCTAGTTGTTTATCTTTAGTAGCCTCTCTTACGGGGAAATGTCTCCTAGTGTTTCCACCGAGCCATGGTAGCTTGCTACTGCTCCGGAACACTTAGGCTGGCCGGCATGTGTCCTTCTTCGTTCCTGTGTCTGTCCCTTCGGGGAAATGTCACGCGATGAATACCGAAGTCCTGTTAGCCCGCTACAGCCCGGTTCACCGGAGTCCTGCTAGCCCAGTGCTACAGCCTGGATTCACTCGCTGATGACCGACACGTTCGATGCTGGGTCATGGATGCCTGTCCCTGTAAGTCTGTGCCGCTTTGGGTTTACGACTAGCCATGTCAGCCCGGGCTCCTTATCATATGGATGCTAGCGACACTGTCATATACGTGTGCCAAAAGGCGCAAACGGTCCCGGGCAAAGGTAAGGCGACACCCGTGGGAATACCGTGCGTGAGGCCGCAAAGTGATATGAGGTGTTACATGCTAGATCGATGTGGCATCGAGTCGGGGTCCTGACAGCTTTGGTATCAGAGCTTGACTGCCTGTAGGATTACCAAGCCAAACTGGTCGAAGTTGAGTCTAGAAATTCTTTAGCTACATAAGGGAATTGATTGTGGGATGGAACGTAAGGCTCTTTTTACTCCTTATACCTCATGCCCTTCTGATCTGAGTCATCTTATCTTTCCTACGGGGATTAAGAACTAGGCTATCTCTTCTTTCTATCAGGATTACGTGTTACTAATCCGTAGACTTATAAGATTGTTGGATTAAGTCTCAGTTCAGTTCCTACTACTTCCGTATGTTAATTGTTGATCTCGAGACCTTGATATTGTGCTTCTGAGTGGTTATGCCACCATTTTTTGTGAATGTCTCAAATCTTTTCTGAGCATTTACAGCCGTTATGCTGTCCGAGTCATCCCAGGTTTCTAAA